>NW_011494700.1:2804496-2817486 GCF_000754665.1 Bison bison bison
TATAAATATATAATGTGATATTTATAATATGATATTTCATAATATGAATATATATAATATAATAAATATATATGCTATATATATTATATGAAGTTTTATACATACATAATATTTGCATCTGGCACTTAGTGTCCCTGGGGTGATGGTCAGGAGGGGGAGATGGTTGTAGAGTGGGGAGATAAAGGTTTGACTGGAACATACAAGCATGACCTGGAACCCCATGAGGATGGACTAAAATCTGTATCCATTTTTTTGTCTCTGGTCTTACTGACAAGAGTAACCTGTAGAAGCTAAGGCACTTCATCAGGGAGCTAAACACGCACACCAGGTATTGAAGAAGCAGCAGGAGAAAGGAGAAAGAGAGTCTCAGCCAGGGCTGTACGCCTCTGGGTAACTCGGCAGGTCAGCAGTTTACCTCTGGCTCTCCCAGCTATCTTCCTGTGGTCTCACCAGAAAGACACAGAAATGGAATTCTAGAAAACATAATTCATCCTAGCCAAATTGACACATTATAAAGCCATCACAGGATCTGTAGTACCTAACATTTGCTGTGTATTTATCTGTCCCATGAAAGCAGATATTTTTTTTCCTTGTTCTCAACAAAGCAGATTCAGATATGCAATTTGTAAGAGAATCTTCCTAGATTGTTACCTAATTTCCATACATCTCCCCCATCAGCTTGTTGCTGCTGCTGCTAAGTCTCTTCAGTCGTGTCCAACTCTGTGCGAGCCCATAGACGGCAGCCCACCAGGCTCCCCCGTCCCTGGGATTCTCCAGGCAAGAACACTGGAGTGGGTTGCCATTTCCTTCCTTTCCAGTGCATGAAAGTGAAAAGTGAAAGTGAAGTCGCTCAGTTGTGTCTGACTCTTCGCGACCCCATGGCCTGCAGCCTACCAGGCTCCTCCGTCCATGAGATTTTCCAGGCAGGAGTACTGGAGTGGGGTGCCATTGACTTCTCCGATCAGCCTGTTGCTATTGCCTAAATAATATTACTGATTTTTCCCTTGATGTTATTAAGAATTTGGCACCACTTTGACAATACCCAGATGACCTCCTCAGGGCTTCTCTGGTGGCTCAGTTATAAAGAATCTGTTTGCCAATGCAGGAGACGCAGAAGACGCACGTCGGGAAGATCCCCTGAAGAATGGCACAGCAACCCACTTCAGTATTTTTGCAGGGAAAATCACATGAGGAGCCTGGTGGGCTATGGTCCGTGGGGTCACAAAGAGATGGACACGACTGAAGTGACTGAGCACACGTGCAGGTGACCTCCTCATTCAATTGATAATGTGACAGTTTTGTGCTAAGTGTAGAACAAATATTTCATTTGGTCCTCACAACAACTCTGAAAGATGTTAGTACCTCCATTTTACAGATAAGGAAACTGAAGCTTATGGACGTTAATAGCTCAGTGGGGTCACTTAGTAGCAAGCCCTGCATGATTTGAATCCAGGTCCTCTCACGGATCGCAGTCAGTTTTATTAACTCTCTATGTGGGTAATTATAGTATGAATATTGCTCTAATTGAGATTACTGTTATTCTTTCAAGAAGCAGGGATCAGATACCAGTGTCTGGGTCTCATGTTCTACGAAGTAAGGCAGGATTAGAATGTGGTCTCTGTATCCATCTAAAACTACAGTAGTCAAAACCAAACAGAGGTGGCAAAATTCAGAAGATGGAATAATGGAACACATGTGATCAAATAGCATGAATAAAAATGGTTCAAAGGATCGGTCCCTGACAGGAATTAGAGATGTAAGTGGGAACAAGTAGGTATGGATTTGACATCAAATCTAAGAATAGGTTTTAGACAGCCTTTAGTGAGTGGACCCTTGGATGGATAGAAAGAACCATCTTCAATATCTGTGCTTTTCCTCTCTTTTCCAGGCACATAGCTGAACTATATTTCCCAGATCTTCACAGTTACTCTGGGGCCATTTGACCAACTTTTGCCTAATGGAATATGGGTAAAGTGAAGCCTGTTACTTCCCTGCCTGAATCACAAAAAGCTCTTAGGCATGACCCTCACCTCTTCTCTCCTTCTGGACTGTCACATCCTCAGAAGTCACATTAAAAAGTAAATGAACTTTAAGGGAGTCTGGGAGGCTGGGTCCCCCTATTATTCACTGCTCCTTGTTCTCCACACCTCACCCTGCCTCACTGACTTCTGTTGTACTGTGGCATCAGTGATAAATATATCTTTGCTGAGTTAAGTCACTGAGAATGTGGACTTCTGGTTATATAAGCCACTTATTTATTCTGTAAGCAAAGCATCCTCAATGGCTCAAACTAAATTCTGTTCAAAGTATCAGTGCTGCTATTGGATTTGCTGCCTATTCTCTCTTATTACTTTCAGTACCAGAACTCAAAGGTGTCCAAACACCTAATGATAATCAGACCTTAATTGCCAGAACCAAGACCTAAAGAATGGGCTCCCTGAGTCTAGGTCAAAGCATTGTTCATATTTAGCATTTGTGTCTGTCTGGGTCCTTGGAAAAAAAGAGCATGCCTTTGATGGGAAAGAGGATCATACATTCTAAGAGGTTTGATATTGACTGGAGAAAAGATTGAGAGAACTGAAGTGGTAAATCACAACGTATAAGTTTTTGTATCTTGTATTGAGCTAAGCTGGTGAGTGGAGAATTGATGAGACAGAAAGGAGGGAACTTTTTTTAGTTTTGGAAAAGAACTGCTGCAATAAATGTGTTTAAAATAAGTGGACACTGAGAGGCAAGTACAGACAATGTTAGAGTTAAATGTAAATGTTAAGTGTGACATGAAAGATCAAAAGAAAGCACTGAACACAGAGAAGGAAATAGATGAAGAAGAGATGCTTTGAAGGCAGTCAGTTGGTGGCAATAAACATTAGAGATGGGAGGGTGATGACTTAAAAGTTTCAAGGCCTGAAGGTTTGGGAAAATAAATGGTAGTGCCGTTGGCAGTGACAGCAAATAATTGCAAGAGGCATTTCTTTATTGATATTTAGTTGACATACAGTTGGTTTCAGGTGTACAACAGAGTGGCTCAATATTGCTATACATTACAAAATGACCACAATAAGCCTAGAAACCGTCTGTCGAGATACGAAGTTACTACAATATTGTTGACTGTATTCCCTGTCCCGTATGTTACATCTCCATGACAGTTATTGTATGAATGAGTGTTTAGACCTCTTAACCCTCTTCACCTGTTTTGTCCATTCCCCACCCCCTTCTCATCTGGCAACCACCAGTTTGTTTGTTCTCTGGATGTTCTCTATTTTGTCTTGATTTTTAGATTCCACTTAAAAGTGAAATCATATGATAATTTGTCTTCCTCTGACTTATGTCACTTAGCATAATAATTTCTAAATTCATCCATATTGTTGGCAAGATTTCATTATTTTAATGACTGAGTAATATTCTACTGCATAGATTTATCATATCTTCTTTATCCATTAATCTATCATTGGACACTAGGTTGCTTCCATATCTTGGCTATAACAAATAATGCTGCAATGAACATATGAGTTCATATATCTTTTCATAGTAATGTTTTTGTTTTCTTCAGGAAAATACCCAGGAGTGAAATTTCTGGATTGTATGATAGTTCTGGGCTTCCCTGGTAGCTCAGTGGTAAAGAATCCACCTGCCAGTGCAGGAGACCCAAGTTCAATCTCTGGGTGGGAAAGATCCCCTGGAGAAAGAATTGGCAACCCATTCCAGTATTCTTGCCTGGGAAATCCTGTGGACAGAGGAGCCTGGTGGGTTACAGTCTATAGGGTCACAAAAGAGTTGGATACAACTTAGTGATTAAACAACAACTGTTCTATTTTTAATTTTTTGAGGAACCTTTATACTGTTTTCCACAATGGCTAGACCAACTTACTCTCCCATCAAGAGTGCATGAGGGCTCTCCTTTATTTATTTATTTTTTTTGATGATGGCCATTCTGACAGGTGTGAAGTAATATTGCATTGTGTTTTTGGTTTGCATTTTCCTGGTGATCACTGATGTCAGAGCATATTTTCATGTGTCTGTTGGTCATCTGTGTATCTTCTTTGCCAAAATGTATATGCAGGTCCTCTGCCCATTTTTTAAAACTGGATTTAAACCCTGCTGGTTTTCAAAGCCAGACATTTGCAGGCTCATCTTCCCTGTGCTGGACCCCCCGGCTGGGGAGTTCCCTGTGGGAATAGGATTTCTGGCTCCTCTGGGAGAACTCTGCAGTTATGAGTTTTCTCTTGTGGGTGGGTCACCTTGCTGGGGGCGGGGATCCAGACTAGACCTCTATCTGCTTCTCCTCCCATTTCTGTTGTTCCTCCTTCTTTACATCTTTAGTTATGAAAAATCTCTTCTGCCAGTCTTCAGGTCATCCTCAAATATAGTTGTTCTGTAAGCGGCTGTAATTTTGCTATTTCTATGGGAGGAGATGAGCTCAGGATATTTCTACTCCACTGTTTTGTTTCAGATCCTAGGAGAAGACTTTGTGATGGAAATGTGTTGCCTTTTATTATGTTTATGTAGAGTTTCAGTGACTTTGAGACATTCAGAAATGGCCAGTGAGCAGTTGATTAAAGTACTTTCTATTCAGGCTGACTTTTTCTTTCACTTATATTAAGAACTATGCTTCTGATTATTGCATTTTCTCTCTCTCCCTCCCTTTTTTTTTGGGGGGGCAAAACTGAAGTTAAACCAATACTTTCTAGGCATTTGATATATACTTTATAATGGTGACAATGCTCAATACCTCCACCGTTTTGCTGCTGTCTCTTGTTCTATTTCCCTTCTCACCACAATAATTAAGGAGTCTACACTTTGCCCAAACTGCTCATAAATTTATAAATCATGGCCATGCTGCTCTTTCTGGCCCTTGCTAGCTGCAATTTATTTTGTGACGTGGCCTTTTTGACTTGGCCTATGCATGTGTCAAATTGTCTTATACATGTCCTTGATCTTTTGCCCTGCTAACATTTTGCATACGATTACATTTCAGAGTTTGGAATCTTCAATCATGCAGTAAACAGTGATGCTGAATTAATTTTAAATTCCCGAGATTGAAAAGGAGGTCAACTTGGGACTAGAGACTGACTGAATTTCTGTGGGAGGCAGAGCACCTTAAAAGCTTGTGTTTCAGCCAGGTGATTTGTGAGTGACCCTTGTGGCTATTATTCAAAGAGAGAAAATTACTGCTTGGGAGGTGAGAACCAAGAGAGGGCCTCACTGCTGGTCGGTTTCTCATCATCTTTGGAGAATAAAGGTAGAGACTATCAAGAATGGTTTGAACCAGAAAAGCCCGGTTGGTTAGGACCATGTTGGAGCTCCAGGTTGTGCCAGGAAAATGGGAATCTGTGCTGGGAAGAGCCAGGTAGTGCTTCTTCATCCCCCTACCCAGAGCAGAAACATTGGAAAACAGCTCTATCTTCTCCCTGAACCCATCCTGTCAAACAATCAATTTCACTGGCCTTATTGCTCAGTGATTCCTTTTCTTCAATGCCTTTCACATATGCAGTGCAGATCCAACTGTACTATCTGTCACAGAGTTTGGTGACTGTCAGGAAGGGCATAAATGTCTCTTTGATGGGTGTTTTGTTGTGCCTATTTAAATATGGCCTCTGTCACCTGATGCTTGTGGAATGACCTCTTGCCTCAAAGGCTGGCCTGTTTCTGCATGGGAGGCAGACATGTGCTCTTCCTCCCACCCATTTTAAATCTTGTCAAAATTTAAAATGATGCAGACACCAAGATGAATGTTTGCCCTTTTCTCCCTTTTCAGGCCAACTCTGGACTCTAGTAACAGTATTGCCATGGATTGTATAGATACAAAAACAAAGAGATAAAATGATAATTAGTACTAATGAGTATAGCGTAAAATATTAAATGTCTGCAACATGACCTGGTCTGTTCACAGACAAATACACACAGATTTTTTTTCAGTTTGTCTCAGTGGAGACAGATCAAAATAAACTGGGGATCTAGTCTTCAAATAGACCCACCTAGGATACATTTTCCCCATGAGAAGTAATGGCAGATGATACAGCTAGAAATGCATTGTGTATATGACCAGCAAAAAGGAGAACAAAAGTTGAGCATCAAATCCTGTGATTGATTAGAATAAGGTAAGTAAATCACTATTTCGAGGGAAGTCCTTATTGGTAGCAGATCAGAAGTATCAGATCAATTCACACGAGTATGAAAATCAAACCAAACATATTCCTGGAATTCAACATTACCAAGTATATCAACTTAGATTAAGCTTCTTTATGGTTCATGTTTAATAAGATTAGAAAAGCATGTTGTAATCTGCATGTTTAGTTGAGAAGGGATAGTAATACTTTCTGCATGATTCAAAATCCTTATTTCATGGTAGAGAGTTCTAAGGCCTAGAGAAAAGATGACTGTCCATGGTCAATGTGGTGTCATGGCAAGAACATAGGCTTTGTAGACACAGGAATCTGAGCTTGACTTCTCAACTTGCCATTTTACCTTGAGCCAGTTTCTTAAGTTTGCTTAGTCTTAGTTCCCCAATCTGTAAAATCAAGATGTTAATCGTTATCATTCAAGTTTATTGGAGAAAATAAATAACTTAAAACCTCTGAAATGATGTCAGGCATGTAGTAGGCTCTGAACTCAGGGGTACTGCTAGTATTATTATGTATGTTCAGAGAAGACAGATTTGGAAATAGAATCTATAGCCACATTCTAGCATTCAGCTTTTGTTTTTCTATTTTATACAGCTCCTAAATCAAGTTTCTATCAGTGAAAACTAGTATTTATGGAAAGTTTGCCAACAGTTTCACATCTGCTACTCATGACTAAATGGAAGGGGCAGTATTATAATCCAGCTGGAATGTTAGGCGGCACTGACTTTGAGAGGTTACATATCTTGCTCAATAATGCTAATAGAGTTGAAACTGGGTCCAAACTCAGGTCTCCCTCTGCTCTGACCACTCCAGATTTACTCCTTTATAATTAAGTTTTCCTGGTCACCATTTTCTCTATTCCCTACTTGAGGTACAGTGTCAGTGCTCCACAAATACATTCTATTTCTACATATAGAAATTTTGAAATGATAACATATCTGGTATATTGAATTATTTGAAACTATAGGGTACAAGTTGGAGAAGGCAATGGCATCCTACTCCAGTACTTTTGCCTGGAAAATCCCATGGACAGGGGAGCCTGGAAGGCTGCAGTCCATGGGGTCACTGAGGGTCGGACACGACTGAGCGACTTCACTTTCACGCACTGGAGAAGGAAATGGCAACCCACTCCAGTGTTCTTGCCTGGAGAATCTCAGGGACAGGGGAGCCTGGTGGGCCGAGTCTATGGGTTTGCACAGAGTCGGACATGACTGAAGCGACTTAGCAGCAGCAGCATAGGGTACAAGTAGAGACCCAATTTATCACAGTATCTCAAACACTATAGGTATTTCACTCCTGTAACTAGGATAAAATCTCAGCTATCCACTGAGATTTTAGGCAATCTTCAGTTCAGTTCAGTTCAGTCGCTCAGTCGTATCCGATTCTTTGCGACTCCATGAATTGCAGCACGCCAGGCCTCCTTGTCCATCACCAACTCCTGGAGTTTACCCAAATTCATGTCCGTAGAGTCGGTGATGCCATCCAGCCATCTCATCCTCTGTCATCCCCTTCTCCTCCTGCCCCCAACCCCTCCCAGCATCCGAGTCTTTTCCAATGAGTCAACTCTTCTCATGAGGTGGCCAAAGTATTGGAGCTTCAGCTTTAGCATCAGTCCTTCCAAAGAACACCCAGGACTGATCTCCTTTAGAATGGACTGGTTGGATCTCCTTGCAATCTTAGATGGGAGAATATCAACTGACCTTCCAGCCATGATGGTAACTGGTATTTGACTAGCTCTTGCAATATAAACAACTATAAAGCTAGACAAATAGATATAGAGCCACTGTTTTCAGATGATGGATGACAGACAGCAATGGACTGTAATCCGTGAGAGAAGAAAAATACATCAACCTCATGATTACTGCAGATTTTTGACTGAAGGCACTTTTAGGCCATGGTAGAGGAATTTGAAACCCTAGCAAAGTATGGCAGTCTCACTGAACTGAGGACAGACTTTGGGGCTGCTGAGGCTAGAACTTGTAGGGATGGATATTTGAAAGGAGGCAGCTGGTCAGAAAATAAGTTTCAGAAATCTGCTTCGGGATCTCCTGAAATCTTCAGCCAAATACTAAGATACGTGTACAGGGAGAGATTCGGCAAGGCTGGGGATTCTCTAGGCAAGAATACTGGAGTGGGTTGCCATGCCCTCCTCCAGGGGATCTTTCCAACCCAGGGATCGAACCCAGGTCTCCTGCATTGCAGGCAGATTCTTTACTGTCTGAGACACCAGAGAAGCTGATGAATACTGGAGTGGGTAGCCTATCCCTTCTCCAGGGGATCTTCCCAACCCAGGAATTGAACACGGATCTCTTGCATTATAGGAGGATTCTATACAAAATACCAAAAACATTGCAAAAAGGTATAAAAGACCTAAATTTATGAAGAAATATACCATATATAGACCACAAGATTTAATATTAAGAAATCAATTCTTTCCAAATTGTCCTATAGATTCACACAATGACAATCTGAATCCAAGCAGTTTAAAAAATAGAAACCAATAAGCTGGTTTGTATAGATATGCAAAAGACTTAGAATAGCCCCCCAAAATTTAAAACTAAAGAACTTATACTAGTTAATTTCAAGATTTGCCTTAAATTATTATAATCAAATATTATTATTGATGTAAGGGTAGACGAGGGACTTCCCAGACAGCGCTAGTGGTAAAGAACCTGTTTGCCAATGCAGGAGAGGTAAGAGACTCTGGTTCGATCTCTGGGTCAGGAAGATCCCCTGGAGGAGGGCATGGTAACCCATTTCAGGATTCTTGCCTGGAGAATCCCATGGAGAGAGGAGCCTAGAGGGCCACAGTCTGTAGGGTGGCAAAGAGTCGGACACAACTGAAGTGCCTTAGCACGCACACAAGGATAGACAAATAGGTCAATAGAATGGAGGAATCGAGTCCATAAACAGACCCACACATGCAGGATGTTATTGTTTTAAAGATGATCCCAGATTCTTAGATATACGTCCCGTCAGGATATGGGGTTCTCTTGAACCTGGTTGGAATTGACACTATGATTTCTGAGAGTAAGAGGCAACACATTTTTCTGCCAGGTTCTCTTTGGACACGTCTTCTGTGGGAAGCCACTCCTTATGTAAGAAGTTTGTCTCCCTGTGGTTGCTGTGCTGGAGAGGTCATGTGTAAACATTTTGGTTGGCACTCTCAGCTGAGCCTCTACAGCCAGCCTGCTTGCCAGTCACTGGAGTGAGCCATATTTGAGTCCAGCAGAATTGAGCCTTCAGATTTCTGCAACCCGATGCAACATCTAAGTGTATCCACATGAGAAACGCCACAACTAAACTGTCCAGCAGAGCCTTTCTCAGATTGCTGACCCAGAAAGTAGCAAAGTAAAAGCTTTGATCTAAGCCAGTCACTCCTGTGATAGTTTATTACGGGGAAAAAGTGATAGGATAATTTAATGGGTAAATGAGTCTTTTCCAGAAATGGTGCAAGAACAGCTGGATGTCTATATGGAAAAAAATAAGCCTCAATCCGTACTTTGTACTATATATAAAACAGCTCAAATTGGAAGGTAGAATCAAATGTAAGAACAAAATAGTTAGAACATCTAGATAAACACATTAAATATTACATTATTCATGTAATGGACAAACACATCATTACCTTATTTATGTAATGGACTGCTGTCTATGGCGTCGCACAGAGTCGAACACGACTGAAGCGACTTAGCAGCAGTAGCAGCAGCATACTCAACAATCAAGCCAGTCAATCCTAAAGGAAATCAAATCTGAATATTCATTGGAAGGACTGATGCTGAAGCTGAAACTCCAATACTTTGGCCACCTGATGCGAACAGCCAACTCATTGGGAAAGACCCTGATGCTGGGAAGGATTGAGGGCAGGAGGTGAAGGGGGTGACAGAGAATGAGATGGCTGGATGGCGTCACTGACTCAATGGACATGAGTTTGAGCAAACTCCAGGAGATAGCGAAGGACAGGGAAGCCTGGTGTGCTGCAGTCCTTGGGTCGCAAACAGTTGGACACGACTTAGTGACTGAATAACAATGTACTCAACAAAAAGGAAGAAAAATAACCCACTGATAATATGCAACATCAGGGATGTATTTCAAACACATTATCCTGAACAAAATAAGCCATGAAAGAAGGCATATTATATGAATTTACTTTATAAAGTTCTAGAAAAGTGAAACTAATCTGTGATAATATTGGACAGTAGTTGCCTCTGCACAGAGGATGAAATTTCTGCCTTTGTTTATGGCAAGTTCCTAACCTTGATCTGACTTCCCTGGCAGGGAAGTACACAATTGCACTCATCTTACACACTAGTAAAGTAATGCTCAAAATTCTCCAAGCCAGGCTTCAGCAATATGTGAACCGTGAACTTCCAGATGTTCAAGCTGGTTTTAGAAAAGGCACAGGAACCAGAGATCAAATTGCCAACATTTGCTGGATCATGGAAAAAGCAAGAGAGTTCCAGAAAAACATCTATTTCTGCTTTATTGACTATGCCAAAACCTTTGACTGTGTGGATCACAATAAACTGGAAAATTCTGAAAGAGATGGGAATACCAGACCACCTGACGTGCCTCTTGAGAAACCTATATGCAGGTCAGGAAGCAACAGTTAGAACTGGACATGGAACAATAGACTTGTTCCAAATAGGAAAAGGAGTATGTCAAGGCTGCATATTGTCACCCTGCTTATTTAACTTATATGCAAAGTACATCATAAGAAACACTGGGCTGGAAGAAGCACAAGCTGGAATCAAGATTTCTGGAGAAATATCAATAACCTCAGATATGCAGATGACACCACCCTTATGGCAGAAAGTGAAGAGGAACTCAAAAGCCTCTTGATGAAAGTGAAAGAGGAGAGTGAAAAAGTTGGTTTAAAGCTCAACATTCAGAAAACAAAGATCACGGCATCCGGTCCCATCACTTCATGGCAAATAGATGGGGAATCAGTGGAAACAGTGTCAGACTTTATTTTTTGGGCTCCAAAAATCACTGCAGATTGTGATTGCAGCCATGAAATTGAAAGACGCTCACTCCTTGGAAGGAAAGTTATGACTAACCTAGATAGCATATTGAAAAGCAGAGACATTACTTTGCCAACAAAGGTCCGTCTAGTCAAGGCTATGGTTTTTCCAGTAGTCATGTATGGATGTGAGAGTTAGACTGCGGAGAAAGCTGAACACCAAAGAATTGATGCTTTTGAACTGTGGTGTTGGAGAAGACTCTTGAGAGTCCCTTGGACTGCAAGGAGATCCAACCAGTCCATCCTAAAGGAGATCAGTCCTGGGTGTTCATTGTAAAGACTGATGCTGAAGCTGAAACTCAAATACTTTGGCCACCTCATGTGAAGAGTTGACTCATTGAAAAAGACTGTGATGCTGGGAGGGATTGAGGGCAGGAGGAGAAGGGGATGACAGAGGATGAGGTGGCTGGATCGCATCACCGACTGGATGCACATGAGTTTGGGTAAACTCCAGGAGTTGGTGATGGACAGGGAGGCCTGGTGTGCTGAGATTCACGGGGTCGCAAAGAGTTGGAAACGACTGGTGACTGAACTGAACTGAACTAACCCTGATTATTTTTCTTTTAGGTACTTTTCTTTTAGGCTTCCGCAGAAATACCCCTGAAAGGTCTCTAATTGTATTTGTCATGATTTCGGTCTCAACCTTTGTGTATCCAGTGGCCCCTTCCATTCCAAGTCTCTCTTTCAGGGTTCCATCATGCACTCAGGGACTCACCTGAGCAAAGTTTACTTTAAGATAGCTTGAGGTCAGTTGCTTCCCCACGTAGACCACATCTCACCACTAAAAATGCTCACAAATCTTTGTCCCACCAAGAATTTCAGTTTGTTCCCAGTGTAGGGTTTTACTCTGTAGCCATGGGCTTCAGCTTCTTTTTTTTTTTCTAATTTTATTTTGTTTTTAAATTTTACATAATTGTATTAGTTTTGCCAAATATCAAAATGAATCTACCACAGGTATACACGTGTTCCCCATCCTGAACCCTCCTCCCTCCTCCCTCCCCATACCATCCCTCTGGGTCGTCCCAGTGCACTAGCCCCAAGCATCCAGTATCGTGCATCGAACCTGGACTGGCAACTCGTTTCTTACATGATATTTTACATGTTTCAATGTCATTCTCCCAAATCTTCCCACCCTCTCCCTCTCCCACAGAGTCCAGAAGACTGTTCTATACGTCAGTGTCTCTTTTGCTGTCTCGTACACTGGGTTATTGTTACCATCTTTCTAAATTCCATATATATGCGTTAGTATACTGTATTTATGTTTTTCCTTCTGGCTTACTTCACTCTGTATAATAGGCTCCAGTTTCATCCACCTCATTAGAACTGATTCAAATGTATTCTTTTTAATGGCTGAGTAATACTCCATTGTGTATATGTACCACTGCTTTCTTATCCATTCATCTGCTGATGGACATCTAGCTTGCTTCCATGTGCTGGCTATTATAAACAGTGCTGCAATGAACATTGGGGTACACGTGTCTCTTTCCCTTCTGGTTTCCTCAGTGTGTATGCCCAGCAGTGGGATTGCTGGATCATAAGGCAGTTCTATTTCCAGTTTTTTAAGGAATCTCCACACTGTTCTCCATAGTGGCTGTACTAGTTTGCATTCCCACCAACAGTGTAAGAGGGTTCTCTTTTCTCCACACCCTCTCCAGCATTTATTTTTTGTAGACTTTTGGATCGCAGCCATTCTGACTGGTGTGAAATGGTACCTCATAGTGGTTTTGATTTGCATTTCTCTGATAATGAGTGATGTTGAGCATCTTTTCATGTGTTTGTTAGCCATCTGTATGTCTTCTTTGGAGAAATGTCTATTTAGTTCTTTGGCCCATTTTTTGATTGGGT
>NW_011494700.1:2817727-2862973 GCF_000754665.1 Bison bison bison
TCTTTTACAAGTGGTTGACCAGTTTTCCCAGCACCACTTGTTAAAGAGATTGTCTTTAATCCATTGTATATTCTTGCCTCCTTTGTCAAAGATAAGGTGTCCATATGTGCGTGGATTTATCTCTGGGCTTTCTATTTTGGGCTTCAGCTTCTTGCCTCAGGCTTTTTCAAGCATGGTTCTGACATCAGTCTTGGACTCCAGATACACCAGGCAGTCAAGGTCACCCACTCTCAGCCATTCACTTGATGCTTCTCTTATTTGCCCTCTTCCCTCCTCTATGATGGGAAGAGAAAATATTATGGTCTTCCAAACTGGCTTCAGTAGTTTTGGTTTGCAGTCCCTTTAAACTTCCATCCTTTTATACCCTCAAGAGGGTGGATGAGCAAATCTTGGATGATGCCCTATTTCCGCACTGATTTCCTATCATTTGCTTTGCAACTTCTACACAGGTGGTCTCGCCCTGCACTTTGTAATGTAGGGGTACTTAGTACCTATTGTTTGCTTTCTCCAATTTTAGACTGAGGCAGAAATAGTCCAATTTTAACATCTTGTTGCAGAAAGGGGGCATTTCAAAGCCCTGGGGATTGACCTTTAGCTGACATTCTTGGCTTTCCAAAGCAGAGCACTTTTACTAAATTATTGGCTGCAGAAAACCTGTCAGAAGGTTCAGTTTGTCCACAATTAACATTAATGTCAAATGTGACAGCTATTTTTGTGATGCTTTCAGTGATGAAAATTCTCTTGTATCAGCAGTGTTTGTGCCACCCACAAGTGCAAAAAAGCTGACTGTCAATGGGTGTCAGGTAGTTCTTCTGCCCTGTTGAATTATTCTTGTTTTCACTTTATAATTTTGTTTTAAAATAAAAGTCAATATATTCAGTACTATAGTGTGATATATCATAGTCTCATTGATACTAAGAGAAAGATTTATTTTACTTTTTTTGTGCTTTTTAGTTTACTGAGGTGTAATTGACATACGAAAACCCCCACACATTTACTGTCTATATCTTGATAAATCTGGATATATGCATATACCTGTGATGCCATCACATCAAGGTACTAAACATATCCTTCATCTCGGAAGATGTCCTTGTGTTCTCATGTATATGTGTGTGTTTTGTGGTAAGAACAATTAACATGAAATCAATCCTCATTTAATGATGCATAGTACCCTATAGTTAACCATAGATACTATTGTACAGTAGATCTCTAGAACTTACTCATTTCTTGTAAATGAAATTTTATACATATTAATCAATAATAATTTCTAATTTCCCCTTACCTCCAGCCCCTGGCAACCACCATTCTAGTCTCTGTTTCTATGAGTTAAAACTTACGGCAATTGCTATTAAATCAGCAGTATCTGTTGCAATGACAATTATCTGGGAATAAAGTAACATAAACTTCTTGTTAACAAGAAATGTCAAACAACTTGACATGGTCGTGCATTTCCCTGATAGAAATGGTAACCAGTGTAAAAAGCAAACCAGAACCTAAGACTGTGTAGTGACTACTGTGATTTTGTTGATAAAGAACAGATTTTCTACTGGGAAGTTGAATTTCCTTCTTCTCCCTTTCTATTGATTACTCTCTAAGTGTCATTTTATGTATAGAATTGTTTCTCTTGTAAGAAGATCCAGTGGCTTCCATTTAAAGTTGGCATTTCCCTCTTCTCCTTTTGTCTTATGCAAATGCAAGAAAAATGAAAAATTAAAACAATATCTGTCTTCAGGAAAAGTGGAAGACAGCATAAATTTGGAACAACAAAGTAGGTGAAGTGGTATAATGGTGGTCATGGTCAGACAGAGGGATGGGAAGAATTAGAAGGTGTTCCTCTAGATAGATCCCAGAAGTAAGTGTGCTTTTCTAAGGCAGGGGCCTTAGAGGTGCAAAGCTAAGACCTTTGCCAGGAAATTGGGAACAAGGTTCACTGACTGGGTGGAAGTTTTCCCTCTGCTTGGTTTTTTTCTCAGAATTGAAGAATGAGATCAAAGGAGGAATTGCATAAGTAAAACAATTTGCAAAAAGTAGCCCACCTTTGTGGTGATGGGTGGAACTGCATGGGTCTTTATATTATGAACAATTGAGAGTCTCTACAGCTAGGGAGTGCTTCCCAGGTGGCACAGTGTTAAAGAATCCACCTGTCAATGCAGGAGATACAAGAGATTCCAGGTTTGATGCCTGGATTGAGAAGATTCCCTGGAGTAGGAAATGGCACCTGCTCCAGTATACTTGCCTGGAAAATTCCATGGACAGATGAGCCTGGTGGGCCATAATCCATGGAACATACACACACAGCTAGGGAAAAGTAAATTCCCAAAGAGCTCTTAGATCATACTATGGGATACTAGGAGCCAGGACATGGCTCCTACCTGATATGACCCTCATTCATATAATTGGTTCAGGAAAATTTTACCTCTTTCAAAAGATGAAAATGTTTTAAAAATTAGCATACATATAAAGTTATTACTAGAAAAAAGAAGAAATGGAAACAGGAAATGAATCATTGATAAAGAATATTCTTTATCAATGATAAAGAATAAGAATACTGATGAAGAATATTGATAAAGAATAAAGGGCAGGTGGAAACTGGAACCAGATATTTCACCATTCATTAAAAAATTAAAAAGGCAATTGCTCTAATATAGAAAAGAGACAAAGCAGAAATATGAGGTGAGGGAGAGGTGGTGGTTAGAGGAGGTGGTATGAGGAGATAAAGCGTGAGCTGGCAGAGTTCAGGAGGGTCAAAGCAAAAAAAATAAATAAAATATAAACAAAACTACTCTGAACTGAAGGCAAAACAACCCAACAGAGACTAGAGGGTGATGAAGTACAATAAGGGGCCTGATAAAAATGGGACACATTAAAATGGAAGCAAAGAGTTTAAAAGGTTAGAGAAAAAATAATGAACAGACAAGGGTGATATGCATAACTGGTGTCCTAAGGAGGAAAAAAGGAGATAATTATTTAGGAAAATATTTCGAATTTTTATGGGTAAAAGAATCTATAGTTTGAAAGAGCATGCTATTTCCTAAGAACATTTAACCTAGAATGATAAATACAAACCTCACGTATTAAGACAAACATTTGGAACATGTTACAATGCAGGGAATTTTGATTCCAAGTGTACTGAAAATTACTTAAGGATAAACTTCAGCCAGTCAGAAAAGTGGCAAAATATAGAGAAGGGTGGTATGTTCTGAATGTATATAAACAAACATGGGAAATATGGCCTAGAACCTGTCACAAATGTTACAAACCCTGACAGATATTGGAAAGAGATAATAAGAGAGGAGAATGGATTATTATTATTTGGATGGCTTTCTCATCTTTTAGTGAAATGTTAAAAGATATTAACGTTAAATTGACAAAGCAACTGATAGAGACCCACACACGCGATAGGTGGCAGTGGAGTGGTCTCTCCTTATAAGAAAAAATATTTCATCGGTGATATTGTTTTGTTAGAGCATTGTGGTAATAATGACCAGACTGACTTGCAACTGGTTTTATTATGCTTAAATATTTTCTGAAGAACAATGCACGTTCTTCTTGTTGGCATCTGGCATGAACTGCTTCCATAGAGTCATCCTTGGTAATCCACTGGATAAACGTACAATTACACTTACCATTACAAAGGAAAATGCCAAAAAAGATAATATCATCCAGCTAAACCGGGCAGCAGAGTAGAGGGAGGCAATGAGAAAGCAAAAATACATGTGCTAATTTCTCTTTGGTCAAAGTGTGGAGTTAATTGGTACTGCAAAAAATATGCCCCTGTGACTGAGTAGGCAAGAATTTATTAAATAAGGATCCCTCAGCACAAACCATAACAGAAGGATTTATAATCTGTGATAATTCAAAGAAACTTCTATTCTATTCTAAACTTCAAGGAAACAGAAGATTAAATGTATTATGTAAAGTCATAAATATGAACATTATCACTAGGGAGAAAACGCTTCCAAATTTTCAGAAAGAAAAGAGATATTAATACAATACAATACAAAATGGAAAACAATAGACTGTAGAGGGAAAATTTTTTTTAAAAAGAATAAAATATAAGGCACTTTTTCTCAAGAAAATGAAAAGTTTCTTTCTCCATAAGCTGTCATGGCCTCTTTACCCCTGTTTATTTTTTTGTTGTTTTTTTCTGCCTGTCTTGAATGCAGAAGCCATGAAAAAAATATATACTTTTCTCTCTTGGAAAAACTTATGGTGGGGCTGGGAGGCGGGGGTTGTGCTGACACTACAGCAGAGAATCACAGGCTTTTATAACCATAACTGTTATCAACCATGGTTGATTGACTATTACTTTGCATAATTTTAATTATGCCCCACGGGGGTCCCAAACTCCATCGATCTATTTAATTGGCTTCAGTCAGAGGTAAAAACCTTATTGATCTGTCCATGCAGACGTTTCCTTCTCTCTGTGTGAACTGTCTTTCAAAGAGAGCTAGAGATGGTCATGCGTGAAGTAAATCTGAAAGAGAAAGACAAATATCGTATATTAATGCACATAAGTGGAATCTGAAAAACTTGGTGACTGTATAGATGATCTTATTTACAGAGCAGAAATAGAGACACAGACATAGAGAACAAATGTATGGACACCAAGGGAGGCACAGAAGGGGGTGGGAGGAATTGGGAGATTCATACATACACTACTATGTATAAAATAGATGCTACACTTGATCTTAGCCAGAAGGCCAAGAGGCAACGCATAAAATAGATACTATGAGAACCTGTTGTATAACACAGGGAACTCTACTCAGTGCTCTGTGGTAACTGAATTGGGAAGGAAACCCCCAAAAAAGCGGGGATATATGTACATACATAGCTGATTCACTTTGCTATATGGCAGAAACTAACAACATTGTAAAGCAAATATACTGAAATGAAAATGAAAAGATCAACAAAACCAAACCAAAGAGAAGCTTTTGCAAATTTCTGCAAGGATCTTGGGAGCTGATTTGAAATGCAAAGCAAACGTTTAGGAGAAATGAAGTTGCCTAAGCTTGTTAGTGATAGTGATAGTGAGGTTGCTCAGTCGTGTCCGACTCTTTGTGACCCTGTGGACTGTAGGCCACAAGGCTTCTCCGTCCATGGGATTTCCCAGGCAAGAACACTGGAGTGGGTTGCCATTTCCTTTTCCAGGGGATCTTCCCGACCCAGGGATCGAACCTGGGTCTCCCTCATTGCAGGCAGATGCTTTAACCTCTGAGCCAAATGCATATAAAGGCCTATACGGGGATTTGGACGTGGAGGCTTTTCATCCCCTCCCTCTGCCTCAGCCTGGGCCTGGGGGCAGCAATATTCTACCTGGCTGTGGCCAGACAGCAAAGACCTTGACCTTCCTGTGGTTCCACCTCTCCAAAGCTTCCCTGGAGGTACAGGACTTTATTCAGTTCTTTAAAAGACGAGCGCCTGAGCTCACCTCATTCACTGTGGCCTTCCATGGTCACAAGATCAGACCAGCCTCTTTGCAGTTAGGACTCTTGATTTTCCAAGTCCCTGTAATTTATGCGTGTTGCTCAAGCACTACTGTCTCCCTCCATGGAAACAGCAGTTGTTAGATTGTTTGCCAGTATATTTATCTCCAGTCTTGCTGCCATGCTGAGCTGGCGAAACAGATGCATTCATAATGTCCGTTTTCTGCAAGCGAGGCTCTTTGCTCTTTGCCTCCCATGGCGACAAACCCGGCAGGGTTGCAAGGCCAAAGTGGCTGAGGGAAACCTCCGGGTCCCTTTCCCAGCTGGCTCCCTAAATGGTGCAGGCAGACCGTGTGCAAAGCCACTCCTGAGCTCTGAGGGCAGGCTCCAGCCCCATCCACTTGGCCCTTGTTTCTCTGTTTCTCTTAGGACAGTGTGTGTGAGATGACTTGTTAAAAACCACGCTGGCTTCCAGAACCTTAGGAAGCTGCTGCCTTTCATTGTAATTATCCTTCACACCACTGTGCTGTTTAGCAGGGCCAACTGACTCTTAGGATAAAGTTAGATTCTGAATATAAAGTCACATGGGTATGCAATTATGTTCTAACTGGGCCATGCGATTGCAGATAGTCCAGGCCATCTCTGCACCCCAACCACTGCTCCCCACAACCAAGATGCCATTGTTCTTCCCAATCTCTTGCTGAACTCTGAGTTAGAACACCCCTAAGGGATAAGGCCACAGGGGTGAAAACAAAAACCTTCCTAAGATGAGGCTGGTGGGTACCTGCCTGGCTTGAATGCTTCCAAATATTTCTCTGCAGTGCACAATATTTCTTTTCAAATGACACTGAATGCATTGCAAGCTTGGGTGAGGTAGATGTGTCCTGTTTTCTAATAGCCGTGTTTTTAAAAAAAACTAGAAATTAAAAAATAATCTAGATTAAGCAAATTTTAAAAAATCAGTTAGATGAGATTAGGTGTGTTCAGCCAATCTGATCACACAGACCACAGCCTTGTCTAACTCAATGAAACTAAGCTATGCCCTGTGGGTGTTCATTGGAAGGACTGATGCTAAAGCTGAAACTCCAGTACTTCGGCCACCTCATGTGAAGAGTTGACTCACTGGAAAAGACCCTGATGCTGGGAGGGATTGGGGGCAGGAGGAGAAGGGGATGACAGAGGATGAGATGGCTGGATGGCATCACCGACTTGATGGACATGAGTTTGGGTAAACTCCGGGAGTTGGTGATGGACAGGGAGGCATGCTGCTGCTGCTGCTAAGTCGCTTCAGTCGTGTCCGACTCTGTGCGACCCCATAGATGGCAGCCCACCAGGCTCTGCCATCCCTGGGATTCTCCAGGCAAGAACACTGGAGTGGGTTGCCATTGCCTTCTCCATTGTGTGAAAGTGAAAAGTGAAAGTGAAGTTGCTCAGTCACGTCCGACTCCTAGCGACCCCATGGACTGCAGCCTACCAGGCTCCTCCATCCATGGGATTTTCTAGGCAAGAACACTGGAGTGGGTTGCCATTGCCTTCTCCATTGTGTGAAAGTGAAAAGTGAAAGTGAAGTTGCTCAGTCACGTCCGACTCCTAGCGACCCCATGGACTGCAGCCTACCAGGCTCCTCCATCCATGGGATTTTCTAGGCAAGAGTACTGGAGTGGTTTGCCATTGCCTTCTCCACAGGGAGGCCTGGCGAGCTGCAATTCATGGGGTTGCAAAGAGTCAGATACGACTGAGCAACTGAACTGAACTGAACTGAGGTGTGTTCAGGGTGGTGTCTACTCCATGATTCCACTTACATGATGTACATAAACTAGTCAAATTCATAGAGTCCAAGTGGAGTGCTGGTTGCCAGGGGCTGGCAATTTAGAAATCTGCTGTACAATACTGTGCCTATAGTCAACAATACACTTAAAAACTGAAGACAGTGCATTTCATATGTTCTTACTGCAACAAAATAAATACAAACCATCCAGGGGAACATTAAAAGAGAGGATTTGAAAGCAAAGATGACTTTGGCTCTGCTGCTCTTTGGTGAGTGAGGCCCAGATGTCAGGGCCCCACGGGCTCACGGTGCTTGTCGTGTGTCAGTGCAAGGAAAGTAAGGACAACGTTGTCCTTTCGACATTGTTGCCCCCTGACCTAGAGGCGTTCAGTGAATGTTTGTTGAAGGAATACATCAGCAGAATTGCCTTCTGCTGAAGATAAAGAGAAGTGGATTATCTTCCCTCAAAGATCCACGTGACTCTCATGGATTTCTGAGTCAGAAGGGAACCAGGGCTCTTTGTGTCAGGGAGAAGCAATGCCTGTAGCCCATTGATTTTCTGGCTCCCCACCCATGTGTGCAGAAGTTGGGTTGACCTCGACCCTCTAGACTGCCCAGAGGAGGGGGAAACCCCAAGAAGATACCAGCTTTGCTAATAAGAAGAGGCTTGGGCCAGCTTCACTGTGAACTGTTAATAGCAGAGATGCCCTCGTATTTGTACCCAAGTATCTGCAGCACTTCATTATATTCATATATGGAAATCAATTCATGAACTCAGTACTCTGAGTCAAGGGTTACTCAAAAATGTGAATTTAGTAATAAGGTTTCGGATTAAAAAGCAGAATTCCCAACATGGATGCATGGGGCAAGAACCATCTGACACCTAAATAAGAATTCATCTAAACCAGATTGAAAAACTAAAAAAAATGTTGTCAGTTTCATAATAAAGGAAAATTGTTAACTGGAATCAGTTTTCTGTCTTATGAAATTCACGGTTTTTAACTATGAATAGTAGAATATACATGTGAAAGATACAGACTCAGTTACTCTCAAGTTGATCCTGAGAAATCTGAGAGGTTTTTTTTTTTTAAAGTCTTTAAACCTGTCCAGGTTTTGTTACAAAGGCAGAGGAACCAGATATCAAATTGCCAACATCTGCTGGCTCATCAAAAAAGCAAAAGAGTGCCAGAAAAACATTTACTTCTACTTTAATGACTACCCTAAAGCCTTTGACTGTGTGGATCAAAACAAACTGTGGAAAATTCTTCAAGAGATGGGCATACCAGACCACCTGACCTGCCTCCTGAGAAATCTGTATGCAGGTCAAGAAGCAACAGCTAGAATTGGACATGGAACAACAGACTGGTTCCAAATAGGAAAAGAGTACATCAAGGCTCTATATTGTCACTCTGCTTATTTAACTTCTATGCAGAATGCATCATGAGAAACACTGGGCTGGATGAAGCACAAGCTGGAATCAAGATTCCCAAACAAATATCAATAACCTCAGATACGAAGATGACCACCACCCTTATGACAGAAAGCAAAGAAAAACTAAAGAGCCTCTTGATGAAAGTGAAAGAGAGTGAAAAAGTTGGTTTAAAACTCAACATTCAGAAAACTAAGATCATGGCATCTGGTCTCATCACTTCATGGGAAATAATGGGGAAACAGTGGAAACAGTGGCTATTTTATTTTTTGGGGGCTCCAAAAATCACTGCAGATGGTGACTGCAGCCATGAAATCAAAAGAAGCTTGCTCCTTGGAGGAAAAGCTATGACCAACCTAGACAGCATATTCAAAAGCTTAGACATTATGTTGCCAACAAAGGTCCATCTAGTCAAAGCTATGGTTTTTTCCAGTAGTCATGTATGGATGTGAGAGTTATAAAGAAAGCTGAGCACCAAAGAATTGATGCTTTTGAACTGTGGTGTTGGAGAAGACTCTTGAACGTCCCTTGGACTGCAAAGAGATCCAACCAGTCAATCCTAAAGGAAATTAGTCCTGAATATTCATTGGAAGGACTGATGCTGAACTCCAATACTTTGGCCACCTGATGCGAAGAACTGGCTCATTGGAAAAGACCCTGATGTTGGGAAAGATTGAAGGCAGAAGGAGAAGGGGAAGACAGAGGATGATGGTTGGATGGCATCACTAATGTGATGGACCTGAGTTTGAATAGGCTCCAGGAGTAAGCTGGTGATGGACAGGGAAGCCTGGTGTGCCTCAGTCCATGGGGTTGCAAAGAGTCAGACATGACTGAGTGATGGAACTGAACTGAACTGAACTGAACAGATACCTGAGTCTCATCTGGCCTACAAGGTTGAGTGTGCTAAGCTAGGTTAGCTGGTCTCCATATAGAATTTTGTCTTGAAACAGCTTCTTTCTGGTTTGGTGTGGTACCCACTGGTTTCCAGTTGGATGGGGGGAAGGAGAAGTGAAGGCAGTTTTATAATGTTCAGATGTTACTTATCTGCAATTCTTTAAGATTGAGACCATTAATTATCATTTCTGGGAGGACATGGAGGGAGGGAGTTAGGATAGAGTAGGTGGGCCATTGCTCTTTCTCAAGGGAAATGATTTTGGAGGAGAGTTGGTGACACAGTTCTCCCATGGCCTCTTTTACTATGTAATTTGGTCTAGAAGGAGTCAATTGATATCAATAACCATAAAAATAGTTGGTATTTATAGAGTATCCACTGTGTTTTAGGGGGGCTGTGTTAAGTGTTTTATGTACATCATCACATTTAAATCTTTAGTAAACCCTATGAATTTCACAGTACTGTGTCTATTAGGTGGATGGGAAAATCTAGGAGTAGAGAGATCAAGAAACTTCCCCATAGTTAGTCAGAGAGGTTCTCCTGTGGAGGTATGGCTGGGAGGGGTGTGTGCAGGGACCCCAGCTAAGGAGGGAGAAGAAAATAGAGACAAACTCTTTAGGCCTGGAGTTGACCCTGCCCTGACTGTGCGCCATAGCCAGGTCTTCCCAGGCACTCTGTGTGTGTGTGTGTGTGTGTGTGTGTGTGTGTGTGTGTGTAATACTAGGTTGTAGTATTAAGCACATTTTAACCAGTTGAGGATTCATCATGAAGGCTAAATGGAGTGACGCACAAGTGGAAATAGAAACTCGTGGGTAATTTCCCATCCAGTTGGATAACTGTCAAATGAAAGGGATCATGATGTCCACAGGAATGGTAGAATAACAATCTGATTATAGTATCTGGCACTTGCTTCATAGAGTAGCCCTCTTCCAAAAATGATTCTCTGAAACCAACAGGATAGCAACCATCTTATAAGTCCATGTAAGGAAAGGATGTCCTTAAAAATAAAACTCTTCTGAAGTCAAGGACTAGGGGTTGAAGTGGCTATCAGCTTCACTTGTTGTTTAGCCAAGCTGCCCAGGTTTAATTCATAGTCATTTCTTTTAAACATTTTTGAAAATTTCATTAGGAAGGGAAGAAGGGAGAATAGTGAGGGATGTACAAAGCAGAAATAAACCCTGTTTTAGAAATAATACTATAGTGGTTCAGTTTCTTTCCAGCCTCAGTGAAACAAATAAAAACCCAAGGAAGTCTGAGTTTAACCAAAAAGGTGTAACAAGATGAAGAAAAGTTTGATGGCCAGAGGGTCTCTTTTGGGGACAGCACTTTGTTCTGTGTGTGTGTGTGTGGTGGGTGGGGAGGGGCGGGGAGGGTTTTCAGTGAATTGCCTGGGATAGGAGAGTGAGACCCAAAGGGCAGGCCTGGGAAAGAAAAGATAATCCCTTAACTGCTATAAGGGAGATAAGAGAAAGGAAATTTGTGGGCAAAATGGGGGGGGGATGAGGGAGAAGAGTTAGAGCTGGGAGCTCCAGGGGCAGCACAGTCTTAAGAAATTTTGGGGAAAGAGAAATGTGTTTTATGAATCTTCAAGTTGGTTTTCATTTGTGCTTGGTCAACTCTCTCTTCTCAGCTTCTGCCCTTAGACTCCCAATAATAATCTTCAGTGATATGGAAATTTCTCTCTCTTCCATTCAGTGGAGTATAAGTGGATACTTTGAGAAATTTGAGGGGATGCCTTTCTGTGTTTGGAATTCCCAGGTGGCGCTAGTGGTAAAGAACCTGCCTCCCCAATGCAGGATATATAAGAGATGCTGGTTTGATCCCTGGGTTGGGAAGATCCTCTGGGGGAGGGCATGGCAAGCCACTGCAGTATTCTTGCCTGGAGTATGCCATGGACAGAGGAGCCTGGTGGGCTACAGTCCATAGTGTCTCAAAGATTTGGACACGACTGAAGCAACTTCACACGTATGTGCTTTCTGTGTTTGGGTGAAAATTGGGTTGAAAGTGGACATATACAGAGGCAGCTAACATCTGTGTTATAGTGTGACAAGGCGACACTAAGTTAAATAGTAACCCTCATATTTCTGGTCATTTAGAATACTGCATTTTTTACTTAGAGTATTTAATTCTGCCTTGCTTATGACTCTATCTTTTCCATTTTGTGTGATGGTTCATATGGCTCTCTCTAGGAAGGCTAAGGTGGTTGATTACCTATTGGAAGATAATATCATTTGTGGGCAGTCTCTTGCTTTCTCTAATGAATTATATGTCTTATGAATTTTTTCAAAGCACAGTCCATGGCTTGGCAAGCTGTCAAAACAGTCATCTATAGTGTGGGGGCACCATTCCTAGAGAATTAGTTCTGGATGGAATTAGTTCTGAGTTGCAAAAATAAGAAAATAAGCTTACAGGAGAGAATGAGTTGTTCACGGTGAGTGAAAAGAAATGCGAAGGCAGATGGGAGTGAAGAGCTTTTTATCCTGCCTCTAAGGAAGCACTAGAAGGACTTTTGAAGATAATATCCTTAACATTTACACAGCTCTTCATATTTTTAAAGTGCTTCTTGGTAATTAAGCATCATTAATCAGATATTAGCTGCAGGTCATTCAATGAATTAGCTGTTGGTTTAGACAGAAAGCTGTGCATAAATTGAGGGACTAGGAACAAGCATGATTCCTTTTACATTTTTCAAAAATTTGACTTTCTTTTGCTCACTGGAAGTTACTATATGTATGTGTGAGTTCTGATTGTGGATAATGATATGTACTTACTATTGTATGAATTCACATTTATCTAGAATACCCACTTATAATTTGATAGTTTGACATTTGTAACATGTGTAGAGGTAAGACTATGCAGAGAAACTCCATGTGGTTTGTGAGTGAGTGGTTTGTTAGTACTGAATGACCTCCCCCAGCATAGAAGGCATGCTGGCATTGAGCAGTCAGAAAACACACAGCTAAGTCGCTTTCCTTCTCCAGACTGAACATTGCCACCTTGGATGCACCAAATGATTGTAAGGAGATCAAGAATAAATACCATTTTCCCTTCAAATGGATGTCTTATCTATTTGGCTATTTCTACAAATCGTAACTAGTTTATCTTCCATCTAACCTGAAAAGGAATGAAATATATACAGTTAAGACTTAAGTTTATTTGGCAAATTTATGTCAAATAAATATCAAGACAGGCTTATTTCTGACTAGTATGTCTGCCTACATGTTCTTCAGCCAATAACCACAAATAATTGAGGTCTGAGGGAAGCCACAGATCTTTGAATTTTTTGGAAATTAATGGGGACTCCTTTGGCTTTGAGGCTATGAGAAAAACTATGAGACAAACTATGATTCTCATTGATTTTCCTACAAAGGCTTTGAAACTGGTTATTTTTCCCAGCAGAGCCTCTTCATATCCCTCCTTCCTGTTATCATGCACAGTCTCTGTGGTTAGGTGGCCTGAAATTGAATCCTGATTCTCTCCCTCACTAGCTGTGTGACCTTGGGTAAATTACTCTGCCTCTCTGATGCTCTGATGAAAAAGATCTTCATGATCTAGATAATCACTATGGTGTGACCACTCACCTAGAGCCAAACATCCTGGAATGTGAAGCATTCAAGTGAGCCTTGGGAAGCATCACTATGAACAAAGCTAGTGGAGGTGATAGAATTCCAGTTGAGCTATTTCAAATCCTGAAAGATGATGCTGTGAAAGTGCTGCACTCAATATGCCAGAAAATTTGGAAAACTCAGCAGTGGCCACAGGACTGGAAAAGGTGTTTTCATTCCAGTCCCAAAGAAAGGCAATGCCAAAGAATGCTCAAACTATCACACAATTGCACTCATCTCACACGCTAGTAAAGTAATGCTCAAAATTCTCCAAGCCAGGCTTCAGCAATATGCAAACCGTGAACTTCTATATGTTCAAGCTGGTTTTAGAAAAGGCAGAGGAACCAGAGATCAAATTGCCAACATCCGCTGGATCATGGAAAAAACAAGAGAGTTCCAGAAAAGCATCTATTTCTGCTTTATTGACTATTCCAAAGCCTTTGACTGTGTGGATCACAATGAACTGTGGAAAATTCTGAAAGAGATGGGAATACCAGACCACATGACCTGCCTCTTGAGAAACCTATACGCAGGTCAGGAAGCAACAGTTAGAACTGGACATGGAACAACAGACTGGTTCCAAATAGGAAAATGAATACATCAAAGGTGTATATTGTCATCCTGCTTATTAACTTATATGCAGAGTACATCATGAGAAACGCTGGGCTGGAAGAAACATAAGCTGGAATCAAGATTTCTGGGAGAAATATCAATAACCTCAGATATGCAGATGACACCACCCTTATGGCAGAAAATGAAGAGGAACTAAAAAGCCTCTTGATGAAAGTGAAAGAGAGTGAAAAAGTTGGTTTAAAGCTCAACATTCAGAAAACAAAGATCATGGCATCTGGTCCCATCACCAGATCATCAAATATATGGGGAAACAGTGGCTGACTTTAATTTTATTTTTCTGGGCTCCAAAATCTGATTGCAGCCATGAAATTAAAAGATGCTTACTCCTTGGAAGAAAAAAGTTATGATCAACCTAGACAGCATATTAGAAAGCAGAGACATTACTTTGTCAACAAAGGTCTGTCTAGTCAAGGCTAGATGTGAGAGTAGGACTATAATGAAAGCTGAGCGCAGAAGAGTTGGACTATAAAGAAAGCTGATGCTTTTGAACTGTGGTGTTGGAGAAGACTCTTGAGAGTCCCTTGGACTGCAAGGAGATCCAACCAGTCCGTCCTAAAGAAGATCAGTCCTGGCTGTTCATTGGAAGGACTGATGTTGAAACTGAAACTCCAATACTTTGGCCACCTGATGCGATGAGCTGACTCATTGGAAAAGACCCTGATGTTGGGAAAGATTGAGGGCAGGAGGAGAAGGGGACGACAGAAGATGAAATGGTTGGATGGCGTCACCAACTTGATGGACATGGGTTTGGGTGGACTCCGGGAGCTGTTGATGGACAGAGAGGCCTGGAGTGCTGCGTTTCATGGGGTCACAAAGAGTCAGACACGACTGAGCGACTGAACTGAACTGATGCTCTGTGTACTCATCTGTAAAATAGGGAATAGTTTATTTCCTGCTGTTAGATATTAGCAGGATTAAATGAGTAAATATTTGTACTGGGTCTAGTGCACTTATAGTATATGTCTTCCTTGATTTAAGATGGGGTTACATTCAGATAAACCCAAGGTAAGTTTAAAAAAGACAAGAAAATGTCCTAGGTTGAAAATGCATTTAATACACCTAGCCTACTGAACACTGGGCTTCCCTGATGGCTCAGCAGTAAAGAATCCTGCAATACAGCAGATGTGGGCTCAATGCCTGAGTTGGGAAGATCCCCTGGGGAAGGAAATGACAAATCACTCCTGTATTCTTGCCTGGGAAATCCCATGGACAGAGGAGTCTGACACAACTTAGTGACTAAACCATCACCACTGAACATGAGAGCTTAGCCTGGCCCACCTTAAATGTGCTTAGAACATTGACATTAGCCTAAAATTGGGCAGAATCATCCAACACAGGGCCTATTTTATAACAGAGTGTTGAATATCTCACGTAATTTGTTGGATACTGTTACTGAGCATGAAAAACAGGATGGTTGTCTGGGTACAGAACAGATGGTTGTAAGTGTATCTGTTTGTCTACCCTGTGACCACATGGCTGCTGGGTGCTGTGGCTTGTCACTGCTCCTGGCATCACGAGAGCATATCCTGCATATACCCTGCTATACCCAGCTGATCTGGAAAAAGATCAAAATTCAAAATTCCATGTATGGTTTCTGCTAAATGTGTATTGCTTTTATTGCTGACTTGGGTTCTTGGACTCTTTAATCAATAACAATTGATAAAAGGCCAGATGAGAAATTCAGGCAAGGCTTTACTGGGACTTGGGCTGCAAAAGGAGACAGCAAAAACAAGTAACAACTTCCTTTGCTTGCTCTTTAAGAGGGGGTGAGTGGGTCCCTCAAATGAGTCGAGGGTGGGGGCAGTCCAGGGGTTGGGCCAGAAGGGTGGCTGAGGTGGTCCACCCAGCCCCTGGTGGTGCCACGTGCAGGGATCATGCGCAGAAGCTGTTGTTGCTCCCAGAACCTCAGAAGCAGTAGTTGGTTTTTTGGTCTTTTTCTGTCTTGTTGTTCATAATTTGCCCCAACTGCCTATGCATGCAGTTATTTTTAATCCTTTGTAGTTTTTTTTTTCTCAATATTCTTTTGCTGGAGGAGACGTTTGTCCATGTGTGAGCACTGCAGTAAAGTATCCCAGCAAAGGGCGCTGGGTCCCAGCCTGTCTCACTTGTACATGGATGTAAAAGTTGAAAAAACCATACATCGAAACATCCTAAGTCAGAGATTGTACTACATGAGTATCTGTTAAATCTATTTAAAATTTCACCTTTAAAACACATTGCTGAGTCAAATCTAGAAGATACTCAATGTTTGCTAAGTCTTTGTAAAAATTCACATTTTTCAAATATTTTGCAAAACATGAGTTTAGATTTCTTCACTGAGCAAGAGAAGAAAAAGAAAGAAAGAAAGAAATTATACCTTGTCTCTGGTGAACTTTAAGGAACAAAACTGGGTTAAATTTGCACTACAAGCAAACACTTTCTTTGAAAATGCCAGGGATACGAGGATTGGGCAAAGAGTATTTGGTGATGACTCTGAACACTGTAAATGAATTGGCAAAAAACTGAAAACTTGCATGAGCTGTGGCTTCTCACTGAGGTTGTGGATTGGTGAGTTGGAGGCAGGGAGCCTGGGAGGTCTTGGCAAAGCTTACTTGGATTTCTTCAGTGTTCCTCACATCCTATCTCAGTGTCCTCTAGGGTAAGGAAAGGTCAATAAGCAAGCCAGCAGCCAGAAGAAGAAAATTTGAACATGGAAGTGATTTGTTCCAGGGATATTCCAAAAATTCTCAAATGGAACAATTTTCATTAGGTAAAAATGTTTGAATGTTACACAGGAAACATTTAGAAGGGTGTTTGGTCCACAACAAAAATTAAATAATATAACAGGCTTTAGAAATTCCTAAAAGACTGCATTATATTTAGAACATTTTGCCTTGGGAGTCAAAAGATCAGAATACTAATAGGGTCATAGGAATGAGGTCAGGAACTGAAATTGCACTAGGGATGCTCAGCCCCAAACCCATTATAGAAACAGTTGGCCTGATCTATATTTC
The DNA here is from genome assembly GCF_000754665.1 of Bison bison bison. NCBI lineage: Eukaryota > Metazoa > Chordata > Mammalia > Artiodactyla > Bovidae > Bison > Bison bison. The sequence continues at coordinate 2,834,474 of NW_011494700.1, forward strand.
ATAAGCTAATACAGATCTTATATTTCTTCCGAAGATGGACTCCACATTCCCCTTTTTGTCCATAATATTGATTCAGGTTAGGAGGACGGTTAAATTTGGGTAGGCTAAATTACCATTTAATAATAGTTGACCCCCAATCCTTCCTTGTATCTGTGGGGGTCTTTTTAGGTGGCTAGGAGATAGTTCCCCCTTCACGTGTCCCTGGTAACATGTCTCTGTCTGCAATCCGTGCAACATCCCGGAGCCCAGCATCTTCCCCTCCCTGCAAGTCGAAAGGCTTTTACATCTCTTACCGCTCAGTGGTAAAGAATCTGCCTGCCAATGAAGGAGATGCGGGTTCAGTCCCTGGTTTGGGAAGATCTGCCGGAGGGGCCGCTAAGAGTCGGACACGACTGAGCAACTTCACTTTCACTTTTCACTTTCATGCATTGGAGAAGGAAATGGCAATCCACTCCAGTGTTCTTGCCTGGAGAATCCCAGGGATGGGGGGAGCCTGGTGGGCTTCCGCCTATGGGGCCGCACAGGGTCGGACACGACTGACGCAACTTAGCAACAGCAGTAGCTGGAGAAAGAAATGGCTACCCACTCCAGTATTCTTGCCTGGGAAGTCCCATGGACAGAGGAACCCGGCAGGCTGCAGTCCATGGGGTCGCAAAAGAGTCAGACACGACTGAGCGACTAAACAACACACCTCCTTTAGCCCTGTCTTTCCCTTTGCTGAGACTTCTATTGCTTGTTACTCAGCGTAAGACTCAGAGCTGGGGACAGAAAGGATTTGCTCTCCCTCAGGGAGGAGACACGTTTGCCTGTATTTCTCCCTAAGAAACAGTAGACTTTACCTGGGCCATGGTGTGGGCGGGCAGGGGGGGGGCAGTTTCCTGACCCTCTCCAAGCCCTTTCAAGCTTTTGCTCTAAACTGGTTTCTAGCAGTCTGCATATGGATTCTGAATGTTTTAACTGCTTTTTCCTCACCTGATTTCATAATAGCTGATTCTTCCTCCTCGGCTCTGCTAAGGGTGAAAGAGTCACGTGTCCTTTCCTCCCCCTCAGAGCTTCTCAATTTTGCATTTCACTAGGAGCCTTGCAACCTCAGCTCTCTGATGGCCTGAAGAAAATTTATGATTCTGTAGACTTCTTGACTTTTTCTAGTTGTTAGGGTGGCAAAGATGTTCTCTTAAAGCTTTATGCATTTTTAAGCAGAAGTTGAATTCATATTTAAGCCTTTGTCACCCTGTAATCTTCTATGCTTCTATAGCTCAGAGAGGAGAAAGGGAAAGGCAAGAGTTCTCGAAATTCAGGGGACAAGTTGTATTTGACACAGTCAAGGGAGCTCACTTTTGTTCATCTTATTAGTGATGCAGAGAGGTGGTGACTTAGTACGGCCTATGATCTATTACATGCTCAGAAATTTCTCCTTAGCTAAGCCTTTCATGTGAAATTAACCACAACCTTATATCTTACAACCAAAGCCCTTTGATTTGGTCCCCAAATTCTTTTCTCAATGTCTCCCTCCAGGTTGAGCTGTACCTTGTTCTTCAGTCACAGGGGCTGACAAACCGTGGAGCGGGGTCCGTATTCCTCGGTTGGAATCCGGAGTAGACCACTTATTAGCTCTGTGAGCTGCAGCTAGCTGCTTAGCCTCTCCATGGCTTAGTGTCTTTATTTGTAAAATGGAGAAAATAATAATTCTTACTTACATCATAGGTTTGTCACAAGGAACCCAGCCTGGTCTAGACTATTTCTAGTCCCCTGAGAACATTACCTGTAAAAAAGTAGAATATATAAAACACTAATGTTCAGCTCCATCCAACCAGTCCATCCTAAAGGAGATCAGTCCTGGTTCATTGAAAGGACTGATGTTGAAGTTGAAACTCCAATACTTTGGCCACCTGATGTGAAGAGCTGACTCATTTGAAAAGACCCTGATGCTGGGAAAGATTGAGGGCAGGAGGAGAAGTGGACGACAGAGGATGAGATGTTTGGATGGCACCACCGACTCAGTGGACATGAGTTTGCGTAGGCTCCGGGAGTTGGTGATGGACAGGGAGGCCTGGCGTGCTGCGGTTCATGGGGTCGCAAAGAGTCAGACACGACTGAGTGACTCAACTGAACTGAACTGAATGTTCAGCTCAGGTTCAAATTTGTATCACGTTTCCCATTTGCTGGTACAGTGGTAAAAGAATCTGCCCGTCCATGCAGGAGATGCAGGTTTGATCCCTGGGTTGGGAAGATCCCCTAGAGTATTTTTGCCTGGAAAATTCCATGGACAGAGGAATCTCATAGGCTACATACAGTCCATGGAATTACAGAGTTGAACACAACTGAGTTACTGAGTACAATAATTCTCTTTTACTCTCCTTAAGATTAGCTTTCACGAGTGTGTAAGAAATGAAATCTGCCCTAGAGTAGAAAGTGAAGATTCCCAGTTTGACAAGTTCTAAAAGGCATCTATCACACCCAATTCTTCTCTTCTATCATTATCTTTTTTAGCTTGTAATCTTGTTATTTCCAAAGTATCTGTAAAGATTAAACAATAATTGACTTGAGGTTCTATGTATCTGTGGAGTTTTGAAAAATGTATTAGTTCTCTGGTTAATACATGTTGCAAAACAGTTCATTTGTCCATAAACATTTATTGAACACCCACTATGTCAGGAATCATTCTAGACAGATGTTAAAGTGGGGGTCTAAGGCTTTTGCTTTATGAATTACTCAAAAGGGAGAACAGACTCAGGAGACTACAAAATTCACTGGCAGATAGAGAAAGGTATCAGCATTGAATCATAGTATTATATTATTCTATAATTCTAGTCACAATAGGAATCAGCACACCTGATTTTGATGATTTTGATACTTTTCATGTCAGCACTGGAGCTGAGGGAAAGATAAAAAAGCCTTCTGATATGACTTATTAACTTAAATTATATTCTTGTTCTTGCTTTATGTCAGTTGCAATCATTTTTTTTCACTTGAATGTCTCCAGATAGTTCAGTCATATTTCTAAAGAATTACAAATTACAAAATTATGGCTAAATCTTTATTGTCAGAACTCTTAAATAAGTGTTCTGGTTAATTGAATTCTTTTGTTTTAATGAAAGATTAAATTTATAATGCTAGTTTCAAACTTTCTGTTGAAAGTCATTCAGCCTTATTTTTCTTTCCTAATATAAGGAAAATTGTTGAAATAGGGATAGATTTTGAAGGGTTGTTTTATATTATCTTGTCATATTTTTAACAGTGTGGCTTACTCACTGTTTCATGATTATTCTTAAAAACTTCGTGTCATTTTAAAATTTACTTTGATAGTTTTATTTGTTTTTTGCTGTCCTGGGTCTTCATGGCTGCACGGGCTTTTCTGCAGTTGCGGCGGGTGAGCAGGGAATACTTTCTGGTTGCAGTGCACGGCCTTCTCATTGCAATGCTTTTCTTGTTGTGGAGCATGGGCTCTAGGGAGCAGGGCTTCAGTAGTTGTGGCTCCCGGGCTTTAGAGCACCGGCTCAGTAGTCAGGTCACACGTGCCTAGCTGCTCTGAGGCATGTGGGATCTTCCTGGATCAGGGATAGATCCCAGGTTTTCTGCATTGGGAGGCAGATTCTTTACCACTGAGCCACCAGAGAAGCTCAGGTATCATTTTAAAGCATTGAAAAGTGAGATAAACTATGGATTAAATTTGACAGTGACTTTGGGATACACCTAAGGAAAAAAGAGGCTGTGTGGTTTAGTGGGACATGGATCAAATTTGGAACCTGACAGACCTAAATATAAATTCTGGTCACCATTTACCATTTGTTGTAGTCTAGTCAAGGCTATGGTTTTTCCTGTGGTCATGTATGGATGTGAGAGTTGGACTGTGAAGAAAGCTGAATGCCGAAGAATTGATGCTTTTGAACTGTGGTGTTGGAGAAGACTCTTGAGAGTCCCTTGGATTGCAAGGAGATCCGACCAGTCCATTCTGAAGGATATCAGCCCTGGGATTTCTTAGGAAGGAATGATGCTGAAGCTGAAACTCCAGTACTTTGGCCATCTCCTGTGAAGAGTTGACTCATTGGAAAAGACTCTGATGCTGGGAGGGATTGGGGGCTGGGAGGAGAAGGGGATGACAGGGATGACAGAGGAGAAGGGGATGACAGAGGATGAGATGGCTGGATGGCATCACCGACTTGATGGACATGAGTCTGAGTGAACTCCAGGAGTTGGTGATGGACAGGGAGGCCTGGTGTGCTGCAATTCATGGGGTCGCAAAGAGTTGGACACGACTGAGCGACTGAACTGAACTGAACTGAACTGAGGGAAGTTTGTTCCTAAGTAGACTTAGTTTCTTTATTTTAAAATATAAATAATAATAGATTGTATCACATATTTTTTGATCCTGTGATGATCAAAAGAGATACTGTATATGATAGGCCTGAAAACAACATTTATTCTGTGAGTAACTGTGGGCTTGTGGTGGTTGTCTTCACTTTCTTCTGGTTTGTTTTGCCTTTAATTGCTCTTATTAAACTCATGGGTGACCTTATGGTTTAAGAAGGTAGATCTGTCAATGTGTTTATCTCCTTTCATTTTCCCTAGCCCTCACTAACCTGTTAGTAAGTGGGTGAAAAAAAAAATACACAGACAAATAGGAGAACAGACATCAGTGGGAATAGACATTTGAACTTTCTTTTTTTTATTTAGACAGATATAAATAGAGGAAGATAATGGATGGAGAAGATGGGAGAAAATCACACCCTTCAAATGTTCATAGGAAAATACAATTTTTTTAAAAGAAATAAAATTTTTCCCTTTCCAATTCAAAGAGGTTTGGGATTTGGAAACTGGGGAGGATAGAGTCAATAGTTAAAAATAGGGTTCTGACTTTTGGCCAGCACACTTGGTGATTAGGGAAGGATGGAACAGTAGATTCTATTTTTCATTTTAAAATCAGTCCTGTGTAATCTTTTCTTCCGGTGTGCATGAATTAGGTTGATAAAAATTAAAAAAAAAAATCATTGGAGACACACATGATTTCCATGTAGAAGAGTTTCATCGTTGCACGAATTTGCGTGGTATAGTTGGGAGAATATAAATGTGCATGTGTGTATGTACATATGTGTGGATAAGACTTCATGGCCTTTGATAACAATGTACTAGGTTCTCAGGATGAATTACACTAGAGCTGGGAGGTGAAATGTGAAGCAAAGGAATAAAAAAGGAGGGAGCATTGTTTTAACAAACTCTATCCTTGTAAATTTCAGAACTTCAAAAAATAGTAAACCACTATAATCTCTTAGAAAAATCTGAAGCAATTTAGAACAATAGTAACCTTTTCTGTGTGTGCTTTGCTGGTATACATTTAGTTTCCTCTAATTGGCATTATGCACAAATCTTTCTTTGCACCATTTCAGAAGTCAGCAGACTTCTATTATTCTGTACAGAGAATAAAGATTAACTGTATTGTTCTATTTCTGGTTTCATTCAAAACGATCACAGTTATTTTATGCAACCCAATTGTTATTCAAGGATTTGAGAAAGTAAAGTCCATGTATTCATGCTATTTGAATGCCTGCTTAAAAGGAATTTTACTTGTTGGGAAATGTTAAGAGTTGGAGATAAGCTCCTGTCTTTATTCTCTTTTTACAGAAAGCAGAATGAGTAAATGAGTTCTGTGTCTTGGAAAAGTTCTCAGGACCAATTTTTATACCATGTAAATGTCTTTTCATGATTAGATCAGAATTGCTTTTAAAACAATTTCTCTTCTACCATTTATCTGGTACCTATATTTTTTAGATGATTACTGTATATATTATTATCTCCATTTTTATGAGGAATTTGTGGCTAAGGATTAGTAGTTTGTCTAAGGTCAAAGCAGTAATAGTGTCAAATTGAGAATCAGATCCAAAATGTGCTCTTTTTCCTGCCCTCTGAGGCAATGGAGGGCTATATATAAAGATAAAGTTAGTGTTAGTGATCCCTGACCATTTTTTTCTGCGAGGGTGTTAGAGGAGGTCATTGAGAGGATGTGACCTGTTGTTGACCCCAAAGCTGGACCAGAACAATCAGAGGGTCCTCACTCTGCCTCTTTCCTTGGGATGCAGGCTCCACCTGCCCTAGGAGTCACTTCAAGGAAGCGGGCTTGAGAGCAATGTGTTGTTGAGACCATCTGGATGGTCTACTCCATGAAGCCAGTTAAGGCCTCTATTTTTTCCATGTAAATGGACAAACATGCTGGTAGACTTATTTTCAGGAAAATGAAAATAGGAACTATACTGAATACTATACAAAACAACTGCTAACACCAGTCTTGAAACATTTCCACTTATACCTAGAGAAGGTCCCTAATATCTCTACTCTCTCTAGCATTTAATTTCCCCAAAACCACAGGTCTAATTACAGACATATGCAGCAAGTTTCTTATGTTAAACAACTGCATCCATTTTCTATTTTCCCAGTTTTTAACTCTATCTATTACCCTGATTTAACAAAATCCAACAAACCAACTTCTCTTGAAGGCTTGGGATACAACCATTATAAATATTTTTAGTTTCAAGGTTTCTTTTCCAAGTCAATTTATAAATCCATTAAATTGGGGAAAATCATCAATTTAATTAAGCTACTTAAGTTTAATAATCTTTTCATGTTTTGCCTCATGCTACTTATATATTCAGACAGAAAATACTGATTCAGCAGAAAATACAAGTTTGTATAATTCACTGTGCATGTGAGGTGATAATGATGGGCAAAACAGATATTCTACCCTCATTGATCTTAAATTCCAATGAAGGATGATAATTATTCACAAGTTTGAAGAGTGCTTTGATAAAGGAAGAATGGAATACACAGGAGTAAGCAATGGTAGAAATATAGTCTGAGGGATGAAAAAGACCAGAAGAAGTAATATTTAAATTATAATTAATAACTTGAATATTAGTTGGTGAGAAAGGCTGATGTTGGTACTGTCTGATCTGAGATGTCAGGAAATTCAAAATATTCCAGGAGAATAAAGTTAATTCCTAGAGGAAAGCTATAACATAGCACATATTCCTAATAATATAGCTGCTTGACAAATTACAGGAAAATTGGTGGCATAAACAATTCATTACACTCACAGATTTTGTGGGTCAGGAAAATTTGACCAATATGTATGACCTTTGATGTGGCTGTTGACTTTGGACTCCACTTTCTCTTTATGTGGGATATTCCATGTGGTTTCTCTATATGGACTCTACTTGTGGCTAGGTTCTAAAGATAAGTATCTTCAGAGAGACAGAGAGAGACAGGGAAAGAGACAGAAGCATAAACTATAATAATTCTGGCTGGTGGGTGGGGAGATCTATTCGTCTTGTAACCATTGGAGACAAGCCTCGTAGAAAAGTTTTCTTGCTTATTAAAACTGCCACCTACCAACGTGGTGTGGTTTTTCTCTTTCTTTAGTCTCTCCTTACCCTCCTGTACATGGACCAGTTTCAGATTTCACTTGGGGAAGTCCCTTGAAGTTTCAAACCAATAGAGAGAAATTCTTCCCTCCCTCAAGAAAGATTCCTGATCCTTTCCTATATACCATACACACATGATTTTTTTCAGTGCCACTGCAGAGCCGTCAGCCTCTGGAGGCATTCCTGGTAGGAGCCAGCTGGATTTACCCTAATGACTTCAGACTCTTTGGATGTACTTAGCTGAGCTTATCATGAGGGAGATGGATTTACAAAAGGTTCCTGGTCCTGCTTTATTCACCAAGGTGGGGTAATTTGCAAAAAATGGAAAACATTCTTTAAGCCTATGGTGATGCATAAGCAAAAGCAAAAAAATTAGCCTCTAACACCTGGAATTGCAGCCAGGTACAGAGTGGGAGCAGGAGTTTTTCTGAGATGGAGGAGGTTCATGACGCTTCTTTGTATTTATATGTATAATTTTGTTTGTTTTATTTTTGACTGTGCTGGGTCCTTGTTGCTGCATGGACTTTTTCTCTAGTTGCAGTTCACAGGCTTCTCATTGCAGTGGCTTCTCTCGTTGCATAGCATTGGGTCTAGGTGTGTGGGCTTCAGTAGTTGTGGCATATGGGCTCAGTAGTTGCGGCTCATGGGCTCTAGAGTGCGGGCTCCGTAGCTGTGATGCATGGGCTTAGTTGCTTCGTGGCATGTAGGGTCTTCCTGGACCAGGGATCAAACCTGTGTCTCTTGTATTGCAAGTGGATTTTTTACCACTGAATCACCAGGGATGCCCGATGCTGGTTTTTAAATCTTTTATTTAGTCCAGTTTTGTGCTAGGCACATAGTAGGTCTCTTGGTTGACATAGCATGTACTCAACAAATACATGTTGCTTGGTTAGTGCATAGAAGAGCTGGCTTTTTGTCACAATAAAGAAAACCACCATAGGCTTTGAAAACAAAGATCACAGTCTAGGCAGGTAGCTGTCATTTATGGAAAACTGACCATGTGCCTGCTGCTGTGCTAAGGATTTTATATAAGATGATTTACTACTCTCAAAAGAACTTCTGAGGTCAGATATTATATTGCCCCTTTTTATAGAATGAGGTGTCAGGTGGAGCTAGGATATGGAGCTAGTGTTCTGGTGAGTTCTAGGAGACAGTGGACTGAGAAAGGTAAACCATTCTCCCCCTACTTCTTGTTATATCACCCTGCTGCTGCTACTGCTGCTAAGACGCTTTAGTCGTGTCCGACTCTGTGCAACCCCATAGACAGCAGCCCACCATGCTCCCCCGTCCCTGGGATTCTCCAGGCAAGAACACTGGAGTGGGTTGCCATTTCCTTCTCCAATGCATGGAAGTAAAAAGTGAAAGTGAAGTCGCTCAGTCATTTCTTACTCTTAGTGACCCCATGGACTGCAGCCTACCAGGCTCCTCCATCCATGGGATTTTCCAGGCAAGAGTACTGGACTTGGGGGCCATTGCCTTCTCCAGTTATATCACCCTAGCTCTCCTCTGCGTCCTGAATATGGAATGGGGGCCCCCACACCCAGTTTAGTGGTGTAGAAGACCAAGCTCATTTATGTCTCACTTGAATTTCCCTTTATAGAAAGATGTATGTAAAAACAAAGCACTGATGAATGTCTTTGACTTTTGAGCCACCATAATTAATCCCTATGCCATGTTCTTCATTTTTAAGAGCTAAAAAAATCATACCCTTACCACATCATTCATTAGAATTGTTGTTAACCTGACAAATCACCTGGTACTCATCCTAAATCATCTTTTCATTTGACTTCATCCCCTTCGTTATTCTTAACCCCTTCTAAATAATATCTCACTCTCCCGATTTCTGGGCTGATCCAAACTTCTCACTCTTTTCCTGTGACTTTTGCTTTTCTGACACATTTATTTCACTTTTGCTGCTGCTGCTGCTGCTGCTAAGTCACCCCAGTCGTGTCCGACTCTGTGCGACCCCATAGACAGCAGCCCACCAGGCTCCCTGTCCCTGGGATTCTCCAGGCAAGAACACCGGAGTGGGTTGCCATTTCCTTCTCCAATGCATGAAAGTGAAAAGTGAAAGTGAAATCACTTAGTCATGTCCGACTCCTAGCGACCCTATGGACTGCAGCCTACCAGGCTCCTCCATCCATGGGATGTTCCAGGCAAGAATACTGGAGTGGGGTGCCATTGCCTTCTCTCACTTTTGCTAGAATTCCTTATTAGTCAGCTCTTTCACTTCCTAAATTGTTTTGTGTTTTATTGTGTATAACTTCTAATGTTTAACTTTTTTTATGACTAGGGACTTTTCAGAACCAAATATAATATTGCCCAGGAGTCTGTGGAAAGGGGTTGGGGTAAAAGCCCAAGTGTACATTCTATTTCTGTCTTCTGCCTTAGAGACTGTTGTAGGTTAAAAGTTATGTTGAAATCCTAATCCTTGGTATCTGTGAATTTGATCTTATTTGGCAATAAGGCCTTTGCAGATGTAATAAAGTTACATGACACCACACTGGTGTAGGAGGGACTCTTACTGCAAAGTGATTGTTGTCCTTATATGAAGGGAAGAAACACAGAGAAAAACACATGAGGATAATGCCTTGTGATGTTAGGCAGAGATTAGGGTGATATGTCAACAAGCCAAGGAGCAGTGAGGATGGCTGGGAACCCCAGCAGCAAAGAGAAAGACAAGGAGCAGATTCTCCCCTAGAGCCTTCAGAAAGAGCATGGCCCTATTGATTTCTGAATTCTAATCTCCAGAACTGTCAAATAACAAATTTCCATTATTTTAAGTCATGCAGCTTGTGACAACTTATTATGGCAGCCTGAGAAACCAACATAGATGAAACCGTATTCTGATTTATCACCATTCTCAACTTAGTAGAATAGAGTCAATATCCTGGATACCCAATGTGCTCCTGTTGTTTGTTGTTCAGTCACTAAGTCATGTCTGACTCCTTGTGACCTCATGGATGGACTGGACTGCAGCATGTCAGGCTCCCCTGTCCTTCACTATCTCCAGGAGTTTGCTCAAACTCATGTCTATTGAGTCAGTGATGCCATCCGACCATCTCATCTTCTGTCACCTGCTTATCCTCCTGCCCTCAATCTTTCCCAGCATCAGGATCTTTTCCAATGACTTGGTTTTTTGCATTAGGCAGCCAAAGTATTGGAGCTTTAGCATCAGTCCTTCCAATGAATATACAGGATTGATTTCCTTTAGGATGGACTGGTTTGATCTTCTTTCAGTCCAAGGGACTCTCAAGAATCTTCTTCAGCACCACAATTAGAAACCATTACTTCTTCAGTGCTCAGCCTTCCTTATGGTTCAACTCTCACATCCATACACGACTACTGGAAAAACCATGGCTTTCACTATACAGACTTTTTTTGGCAAAGTAATGTCTCTGATTTTTAATATGCTGTCTAGATTTGTCATAACTTTCCTTCCAAGAAGCAAGTGTCTTTTAATTTCATGGCTGCAGTCACCATCCACAATGATTTTGAAGTCCAAGAAAATACAATCTGTCATTGCTTCCACTTTTCCCTTTCTATCGGCCATGAACTGATGGTACAGAATACCATGACCTTAACTTTTTTAAGGTTAGAATTTTAAGCCAGATTTTTCACTCTCCTCTTTCACACTCTTCAAGAGGCTCTTTAGTTTCTCTTCACTTTCTGCCATTAGAGTGGTATCATCTGCATATCTGAGGTTGTTGATATTTCTCCTGGCAATCTTGATTCCAGCTTGTAAGTCAACCAGTCTGGCATTTTGCATCACGTACTCTGCACATAAGTTAAGTAAGCAGAGAGACAATATATAGCCTTGATGTACTCCTTTCCCAATTTTGAACCAGTCCATGTCTGGTTCTAAGTGTTGCTTCTTGACCAGCATACAGATTTTTCAGGAGACAGATAAGATGGTCTGGTATTCCCATCTCTTTAAGAATTTTCCAAAGGCACTGGATTCCTGTGTTGAGCTAATTGTAAATTGTGTGTGTGTGCTTAGTCACTCAGTCATGTCCAACTCTTTGCAACCCCATGGACTGTAGCCTACCAGGCTACTTTGTCCATGGGGATTCTCCAAGCAGGAATACTGGAATGGATTGCCATGCTTTCCTCCAGGGCCTCTTCCCAATCCTGGGATCAAACCCAGGTCAGGTTCTCTTATCATCTGAGCCACCAGGGAAGCCCTATAAATGGATGTCAAAGCTAATTTAATCCTTGTGATTGTTGTTGTTGTTCAGTTGCCCAGTTGCATCCACTCTTCGTGACCCCATGGGCTGCAGCACGACAGGCCTCCATGCCCCTCACCATCTCCTGGAGTTTGCCTAAGTTCATGTTCATTGCATCAGTGATGCTGTTCAGCCTTCTCATCCTCTGATGCCCTCTTCTCCTTTTGCCCTCGATCTTTCCCGGCATCAGAGACTTTCCAATGAGTCATCTGTTTGCATCAGATAACCAAAATATTGGAGCTTCAACTTCAGCATCAGTCCTTTCAGTAAATATTCAGGGTTGATCTCACTTAAGATTGACTGGTTTGCTCTCCTTACTGTCCAAGGGACTCTGAAGAGTCTTCTCCAGCACCACAGTTTGAAGGCATCAGTTCTTTGGTGTTCTGCCTTCTTTACAGTCCAGATCTCACAACCATATACGACCACTGGGAAGAACATTGCCTTGACTACACGGACCTTTAGAGTCGGCAGAATAATGTCTCTGCTTTTCAACACACTGTCTACATTTGTGATCTTGATCCTCATAGCTGCTCATATTTTAGCAGTATTTTCTTTGATATACAGATTAAGAGATTGAGAACTGATGAGGTTGAATCTATCTAGTAGATAGATTAACATAAATTCAAATGGATTTGGCTTCAAAACCAATACTTTGAGTCTCTCTACCATTCTGACCTCCACTGAGGCAGAATGGTCCTTTGCTTTGCTTTCCTTCCCTCACTGATTTCACATTTTGTAGGTTGTTCTCTCTATAAGGTATTCTGACTTCATTTTTTAACAGGATGAAATAATTGTTTTTCTTTCCCCATTTTCCATTACATTTCTAACACAGCTAGCATCCTCTTCTCTTGTTATTACTGCTCACTTCCGTTCTTTAGAACGATTTTGGTCACTAGTAAAGGGACAGAATCAGATCAGGAGAAACATGATTTGTTTGTGTTTTGAGGAAGTGTACAGGTCAAAACAAGTTCTCTGAAGCTTGTGGATTCAAGGATATGTGTGTCTAGCTATTAGGACATAAATATGCAGTGTCTGCCTTTTCTTTAGGTTACAATTCAGTGAAAATTTATTCTTGTCTGTAACAAGGAGCAGCAATCAAAGATTCCTTGGCTTCTTGTTCCTGAGGCAATGTTTTGAAAAGCTTCTGAAGTGACCTGAAAACTTTTGGCATGGTTGAGAGAATAGTCTGGAAAGAAGAGACCCCCGAAACTGTTCTCCTTTCCATTGGTGGTGTTGCTGTTGTTGTTCGGTCACCAAGTTATATCTGACTCTTTGCGACCCCATGGACTGCAGCATGCCAGGCTTCCCTGTCCCTCACCACCTCCTGTAGTTTGCCCAAGTTCATGTTCATTGAATTGGTGATGCCATCCGACCTCTGACGCCCTTTTCTCCTTCTACCTTCTATCTTTTCCAGCATCAGGGTCTTTTCCAATGAGTTGGCTGTTTGCATCAGGTGGCCAAAGTATTGGAGCTTCAGCTTCAGCATCAGTCCTTCCAATGAGTATTCAGAGTTGATTTTCTTTAGGATTGCCTGGGGTTGACCCCATTGGGGTTATTTGATTTATATTTTATATTTATATTTTAAGGCTTTGTTCTTAGCTTTCATATTTTAAAAAAAATCTTATAGTTTAGCTTAACAGAACATTTCCTACAAATATTTTTCATTTGATTCTCACAGCACTCTTGAGATACAGGCAAACAGGTACTATTATTTTCATTTTAGACATGAGAAATTATACTTTCTTCGATGACATATTTTGCCTAAGGTAATATAGACAGTAAATGGAAGTGGGATTAGACTGTGAGTATTATGGTTGCTAATATTCAGTGAAACCTTCATAAATCAATGCAATTTAATAATAAAAATTAACATTTATATTGTGTATTTAATCTCCTAATCCCTATAGCCACATTATAAAGTGCATTTCTAAAATTGCTATTTCACAAACCCATGGTCAGAGACTTAAAGAAGCTTAAGGGAGTTGAATAAATTGCCCAAGGTCCCATGGGTGTAATGGTACAGAGGATTTAAACTACCGCAGAACACACATTCTTAGATGTTTTACTGCACTTCTTCCCAAAGCAGGCATTTTTTGTTCAGTCATTCAGTTGTATCTGACTCTTTGCAACCCCATTGACTGCAGCATGCCAGGCTTCCCTGTCCTTCATCATCTCCTAGAGTTTGCTCAAACTCATGTCCATTGAGTTGGTGATGACATCAAACCATCTCATCCTCTGTCATCCCCTTTTCCTCCTGCCTTTAGTCTTCCCCAACATCAGGGTCTTTTTCAATGGGGCATTTGTTAAGGGTGAGCTAAGACCATGCTTTACTAATTGATGATATACCAGCAGAGTCAATCTCAGTCTGGAATCAAAGCCAAGATTTCAATTAGATCAGTAACTGGATGGGTAGTGTAATTTGAATTAAAAGGCCTATATTTCTTTGACATTGAAACTTTGATGTGTTTAGTTGCTCAGTTGTGTCCTCTTCTTTGCAACCCTTTGGGTTGTAGCCCACCAGACTCCTCTGTCCATGGGATCTTTTAGGTGAGAATACTGAAGTGGGTTGCCATTTCCTCCTCCAGGGGATGTTCCTGACCCAAGGATCGAACCTGCATCACCTGCGTGTCTTGCATTGCAGGTGTATTCTTTAGCTCCTGAGCCATCAGGGAACTGTAATTTGAATTAAAAGGCCTGTATTTCCTTGACATTGAAACTTTTGTTGGGTCCAAATTCTCTTGGTTTCTAATATTTCATTTAAAAAAATCTCTACTCTGATATCATATTTAAATAATTTAATTGACTTTTAAAATGTGCACTCATAGGCTTTCTTCCCCTTTTAGGATTTGTTCAGGTACCCTGATGAGACTTGAAAAGTTGAAATCCTTGAATGATGACAGCTTTGTGCCGTTAGCTGATAGCTTTCAGGGTCTGACAGACAATCCAATTGGTTTAACAGTGATCAGACTGTTGAGAAGTTAAAACCACCCTCAAATTACAATGAGATTTGATGAGGAAGTTTGACAAAAAAAAATAGCCTGCAATTTTTTTTCCCCTGCACTCTATTGTTGTGTGCCTGACCACAATTTTTCCACAGTTAAATCTTAGGGATAAACATTTTTCCTTTTCAGAAAGCAATGCTGGGTTAGGAACTTTAACTGGGTGTTTCATATTGAGCATATTTCTCTGGACTCATTAAAAAGATAAAAAGAAATAAATAGAAGTCTCTTATTTGAGAGAGTTGCTTGACAGAAAATCTTTGCTCAATGACCATTGATTTATTGACCTCTCTGTATAACACTTAAATTGGAGGATTTGGAAGATTTCCTTTAAATTGTTCATTGAATGCTTTTAAAGTAAATTTAATCATCAGAAATATTGAAGGTCTTTACTTGGAATGAGGAAAGACCATCAACGCACTGAGAATTGTTTGTGTCTAAACACTACCATATTTGATGTGTTTACTTTCACATGTACTTTCCAGTGAAATATTCAGAATAACTTTATTTTTCAAAGACAACTAATCTTAAGTGATTTATTCATCTATAGAATCATGCAAGCATTAAATTACTTCCCAGGATATTGATAAAAATCTGTTTTCTTTTCAACTTCAACATATTAATATATCAAAACCCCAAATGAATTAGACATTGGAGTAAGTGATTAGACTAATTTATCTTACATGTAGTTAAAAAGCCTAATGTTGAGAATGAGATATGTAAAATTTTATATATTTATGATTTTTTCTTTAAAATTTTAATGGCAACTTTTAGAATGTCTGCTGGTTTATGTCATTTTGCCTAGCAGCCTGCTCTCCACATACGCTGGACTGACTGAATGTGTGTCAAAGCGTTGTTTCTGAGAGTTGACATTAATATAATCAGATGCAGGGTTACAGCATCTGTTCATACTGAAGACTTTATCAACCATCACTGCACAGTAATGGATTTTCTGTGTCTGTGTTTTGATTCAGTTTATTGGTAGATAAAGGGCCAATTTAAATTAAGAGACACACCTTTGATTTTATTAATAATAGTCTACAGTTATAGAAAAAGAAAAAACAATTAAGATGTCATTTGGTTCATGACAACAAAATTGGAACTGTAATCTGACATTTCCTTGGAACCCCTCTGTTTGATGTGTTATTTTCCTACTTTTTCTTTCTGTTATATACATTTTTTTCTAGATCTTTCTTATGTAAAGCTAATGCAAAGTCACCTTTAGGTTTAGTTTCCTCATCTAACATGGGAATCTCTAGTTTTCCAGTATTATTCCTGGGTTTCAGTTGATATTGGAAGGCCTTAGTATTCTCTAGGAAGGGCTGTGTGTGTGTCTGCTCAGTTGCTCAGTCGCCTCTGACTCTTTGCAACCCCATGGACTATAGCCTGCCAGGCTCCTCTGTCCATGGGATTCTCCAGGCAAGAATACTGGAGTGAGTTGCTATTTCCTTCTCCAGGGGACTTTCCCAACCCAGGGACTGAACCCCCTGTCTCCTGTGTCTCCTGCATTGCAGGCAAATTTTTTTTACTGCTGCACCACCTGTGAAGCCTCCTAGAAAGGATTAGGAGAAAACTAATTCGGAACTTTTGCCAAGGCTCTGGATTACTTGGGTTTGAACACTTCAATACAGTATATGCAATACTGGGGGTGCTTTTTAGGGACTGTAAGTATTACCCTAAAATGAGTTGCTGCCATACAAGCAGAGATTCTAGGCTTTAGCATGCTATTGACCTGAGTGTGTATATTAGTTGTATTACCCTGGGCAAAGTGATGCCATTACCTTTTAAGCCACAGTCTCCTCAATAAAATAGAAATAGCAGTAATAGTAAAAAAGCCTCTATTTGTCTCATAAAGATGTAGTGAAAATTAAATGATCTAGCTCTATACCTTAATATAGTAAGTGCTCAAGAAACCATAGCCTTGTCATTCTTCTATTAGCCAAAGGGGCAGAGGGGAGAGGAAGAAGACTGAAGAAATCAATTAACATTGTCTTCATTCTTACTGAGGACCCACTGTTCCCAGAACTGGAGGGCAGTTGAACATGCATCTGTGGAACAAGAACTGTGAGGAAGTATAGCCAAATAGTAATTTATAGGTGGTTGAGTTAGAAATGATGGTTTGGTTCTTCTTTATACTTTTTTGTACTCCCTGCATTTTGTACTATAAATAGATTACTTTTGAATTCCAGAATTTGTTTTTTTTAAAAAGTAGTATAAAATTATGCTTCCCTTTGTAATTTTTTTCCTGTTAATATAGTTCCAGAAACTTTTGAGTTGAGTCTCTTAGATTTTGCAGGGTGGTAGATGCCATTAGTACTGCCATGGGACGAGATGAGAGCTACGAGCTACCCTCAGGAGGTGGAAACACAGCTTAAGTATTGGACAAAACTGGGCTTGAGTCTAACCTGTGAAGTCTTGGGAATGTTACTTCATCTCCCTGAGTCAGTCTTCTGATCTGTAAAGCCAGAGTGACAGTGTCTCTTTTGTAAAGTTGTCATGAGGGTTAAATCAAGTGAGCATTCCTATGTGGTGAGCTCAACACAGCTCGGCCCATAAAATATTCATATAACAGTGGCTATTATTGTTTAGTGGAAGATCATTGAAGGTCAACTTCCTCTTTTTCCTGGAGAAGCAAATGAGGTACATGGAAGTTACATGACTTTTTTGATATCTTCTGGATAATGAATGAGAGAGCTTGGACTAGAAATCAGGTTTACTAACATCAATATGTGGCTCTTTCCAACAGACAGGTGTTCTCAGAATTTGTCATTGAGTATAATCTTCACAACTTTTTCCATATCCACATAAAACCTAGATATACTTTTCTTACTATTTTTATTTAAAGGTACTCTTTTTCACCTACGTCAATTTGTTTAGAAATTGTGCATCATTATCCTAAATAAAAATTCAGTATCACTTTTCATATCATAAACAAAAGGTAATTGTAAAATTCTGTGCCACAAAATAATTTTATTATAATTTAGCTAGATATTGTTAGAAGCAAGTTTAATGTCAAAAAGATAATAGCTTGAGAGAGAAGGTTAAGGAGACTAGAGCACCTCATGACATCAAGCAATTGGGGCCTTGGTCACAGGAAACAAGAAAGCAGAAAGACGCGAAGTTACCTGTGTGCATGAAGTTGCTTCAGTCGTGTCTGACTCTGTGATACCCTATGGACTATAGCCTACTGGGTTCTGTCCATGGGATTCTTCAGGCAAGAATACTGGAGTGGGTTTCCATGCCCTTCTCCAGGGGATCTTCCCAACCCAGAGATCGAACCCGTATCTCTTATGTCTCCTGATTTGGCAGGCAGATTCTTTATCACTAGCACCACCTGGGAAGCCTTATGGTACATAAGTGTAAGAGATTGGCCATCTGTACTTTGGGTTTTAGAACGTATCAGTATGGGCGAGGTAGGGTACAAAGACAGATTGTGGAATGAGTCCTTAACCAGAGTAAAATGTCATTTCTCTTTCGGAAATGTCTGAAACCATCATATGCTACTCATCAGATTTCCTAAAAGGATCTTATAAAACCTGCCTAGTTTATTCTACTTTCTTCCTTGGCCATCCATCCCACTTCTCTCACATCCTAAGGTGGCTTGATATCAGCTGTTTCTGTTCCTCTTATGCTAATGAATGGAACCTGCGTTTTTGTAGCAAGAAGGCAATCCATTTTCAGTGACAGCTTGTAATGAACTGAGAAGCTTACACTATCGAATGCATTTCTGGTGGGAACAATGGGAGTGCAACACATACATCAGTCAAATAGCCAAGAAAGGCCTTTTGCATGCTGGTTAGGGATGTAAATAATGTGTCTACAGGCAGAACAGATGGTGTAAGGCATGTTGGCAAGAAACCTTCTCACCAGAGGTTAAGCTTCCAGAGTTTTCTTAGCAATGTGTGAGTAATTGTTCTCTGTCTCAGTCAATATTTTAGGAAAGTAATTAGAGAAGTACCCACTTGAGAATGTACTATGTTTCTAAAAGTGGGAAAGAAGTAAAGGAAATCATCCATATGACTAAGAGATCAGCAGGGGAGCACCTCTCCTTATTTTTAAAAATCTTTCTTTCCTAATCCTTTCACTTCAATTCTCTTCTTCATTTTTCCTTCATACATCTCTTTACATTTTCCTCTCTGATAGATTATCCCTTAATTTTTTAGGTACCTTAGCTCTGGTCCTTTCTAATTTCATCTTATTACTGTTTGCAAAAGATTTCCAAAGAAGAAAATTCTACTTTGGGGAAAAAAATGGTTTAAGGAGACTGTAATCAAAGTCTGTGAAATATATGAAAAGGGTAAAGATAAAACAGGTCATCTGAAGTTCTAATATACCAGGAATAAAGTTTTTCTCTGAAGCTTAAAAATAGCAGATATAAGATGAAAAAAAATGGATAATTGACATTTAAGGGATCTATCCTGAGATTTTTCAAGAGTCTCTCAAATTATAAATATCAATGAAGTATAAAGTTGCTGACAGAAAATGTAGGAAAAGATATGGAACTGTATGTGCATTTTCTTTAGACTCTTAAGAGTTCTTACATTATAAATTGATGCCAAACTCTGTGAAAGTGGATAGTTGGTTGACTGTTGATGTGAGGATGAGTGGTTTGATAGACATGCAGTTTAATCAGTAAGTAAAACTCTACAAACATTTCTGTGAGACACTTGATGGGAAAAGCATCAGTAAAGCCACTAAAACAATTTATAGTTTTATCTCTTACTTGATGGGTAATTTTCCCAGAGGCTGGAACACTAGCCAAAATGCCATAAATTGCTTTCTTCCTATTTCTCTGTAGATATATCATGATATATTCACCTTACAGCTACGAGTCCTGCCAAAATAGACATTCTTTAATTTATCTCTAAATTCTTTATTGTATAATGAGCCATACTGAACTTATGAGCCATCATTTTATTGACCTGAATATTCTATTAACAGCACTATCATTTGTTTTTCTTTTTAGAACTTTTTCTTTTTCCACAAAGAAATAAGTTTGTGTGTGTGTGTGTGTGTGTGTGTACATGCACATCGTGTTTTCTGGGTCTGGAAGATATTGGTGACCAAATGAGTCTGAATTTCTCCACATACACTTTATTTGCAGATGACATCATAGTGTACCTGAAAATTCTAGAGAATCAAGGTAAATCTGACTCAAACATAAAGGAATATAGAATACTAGCAAGATACAACATCAGTGTGAAAAAATCAATAGTGGACATATACACAAATAACTAGTTAGAAGATACAGTAGAAGGAAAATCCAGTGTGCAATAGTGACAAAAAAAGGTGATTTATGTGAGAATAAACTTAACACATGTTCGCAACCTCTATGAAACACTCCCGAAAAATTCAAAAGTATGCTGGAATAAATGGAAAAGCCTCTTTTGTCCTTGGTTAGCATGTCTCAACATCATTAAGTTGTCAGTTCTCTCTGTGTTGTCCTGTGCTTAGTTGTCCAGTCATGTCTACCTCTTTGGGACCCCGTGCACTGCAGCCCACCGGGCTCCTCTGTCCATGGGGATTCTCCAGGCAAGAATACTGGAGTGGGTTGCCATGCCCTCCTCCAGGGGATCTTCCCGACCCGGGGACTGAACCGAGATCTCCTCCAAATCAGGGGGATTCTTTATCATCTGAGCCACTACAGAAGCCCAAGAATACTGGAATGTGTAGCCTATCCCTTTTCCAGGGGATCTTCCCAACCCAGGAATCAAACTGGGGTCTTCTGCATTGCAGGTGGATGATTGCCAGCTGAGCTACCAGGGAAGTCAGTTCTCTCTAAGCTGACGTAAATTTAATGTAATCTCAATAAAATTATTAACAATATTTTTTTACTAGATCTAAATGTGTTAATAAGGAAGTTTATTAAAAATAACTTGCAGGTATAGTTAGGAAGACATTGAAAATCAAGATATATAATTAAATGTGTGTGGTATTGATGCATACATAGACTATTGAAATGTACATTCCAGAAACAGAACCAGCTTTGTGTGGAAATGAACTGTCTGCATAGGTGATGGATTAAATCTCTGGTGTAAAGATGAGCTTTTAAAATAAATGGTCTTAAGACAAATGAATACTTAAAAAAGCATAAATCTATTTCTCATACAACATACAGGAATAAAGTCAAAATATGGAGGAAGTAGTAAAGTTGAAAAAATTATTTTGAAACCATTATTTTAAAAGATTGATTAAAAGTTTATCCATGGCTGTTAAGGCTAGAGAGTAAGATTTGAGGAGGAATAAGATATTTGCACAGTCTCCTTTGTTTCCTCACACATTGTTTATGTTGCAGCTGTGCTGTGCAGAAACTAGACAGCACTGTGACCTGGTGATCAAAATCAACAATGCTAATTAGTGGCAGATGGACAGCTTGTGCCTTTAGATCTATTACCCTGGGGGCAACAAACATAAGTCAGAGATGCTCAGTTTACTCAGATGGAAATATTAACAAGGCAACCCCACTTGAG
This sequence comes from Bison bison bison, assembly GCF_000754665.1. Lineage (NCBI taxonomy): Eukaryota > Metazoa > Chordata > Mammalia > Artiodactyla > Bovidae > Bison > Bison bison. The sequence goes on from NW_011494700.1 coordinate 2,855,581, forward strand.
TAACTCTATGTAATATTCTATATTCTTCAAAGACCTCCATGTCACAAAAGACAAAGAAAGGCTGAGGAAATTGAATTGAAAGAAACTAGAATTGTAATCAAATTGAAAGAAACTTCTTATTTTTAAGAAATGCATGTTCAATACGAAAGGTGAAAAGGGGCACGGTATGCGTACCACTTTCAAATGGTTTAGAAAAGTGAACTATACCCACATCTGTATTTCATTCCGTTCAGCCGCTCAGTCGTGTCCGACTCCTCATGACCCCATGGACTGCAGCATGCCAGGATTCCCTGTCTATCGCCAACTCCTGGAGCTTGCTCAAACCAATATCCATGGCAGTGGTGATGCCATCCAACCATCTCATCCTCTGTTGTCCCCTTCTCCCACCTTCAATCTTTCCCAGCCGCAACGTCTTTTCCAATGAGTTGCTTCTTCGCAACAGGTGGCCAAAGTTTTGGAGTTTTCAGCTTCAGCATCAGTTCTTTCAATGAATATTCAGTACTGATTTCCTTTAGGATTGACTGGTTGGATCTCCTTGCAGTCCAAGGGAAATCTGTATTTATATATCTATTGTTCTCATCATGTGTGTATGTATCTATCAGTCATCTATCTACCTATCTATGTATATATCTTCTATCTCTCTAGAATGATAAAGAAAATGTGTCAAAATGTTAAATTTAATGAATCAGGATAAAAGTTAAACAAGAGTTCTTACTATTCTTGTACCTTTTATGTAAGTTTGAAATTATGTCAAAACAAAAAGTTAAAACACATGAAATTTTAAAGTTTATTCCATGGTTATACTGTCATGTTCTACCCAAGATAGAAAATAAGAAGGAAAAGGAAGAAAACCCCGTCTTCTGAGAACTACGCCAGAGTTTCAGGAGAGAGTGTCACGTGTGTCACGGCTGTCCTTTTCAATGTCCTGAAAACACTGAAGCCAACGAAAATGAAGGAAAGTGAATTTAAAAAAAAATAAAGGCAATCACATAAAAAAGTAAAGGAGAAGAATGAGGAAAGCACAGTGTTAGGGTTCTGGAGGTTTGGAAAGCACATGGCAGAGTGGTAACAGATTCAGTAGACTAGAAAAGGCTGCCAGTGAGAGAGACTAAGATGCAGGTAGATTAACGCAGCAGCAGCCCGGAAAGTCCCTGGAGTTGGTGGACGAGGCACCACTGAAAGCGGGAGTCATGGCGGCCATGGATAGGAGGGGACTGAGTATAGGAAGACTGGTTGCAGGCCTGCACGTAAAGCTCTAGACCCAGAAGTCGTATTCTACTCTGCAACGTTGGGCTCACTGCTTCTCCCTTAACCCAAGCAGAAGACTGGGTGTTTGCCCTCTGGACAGTCTGAGTCGAAGGAACTCAGGGCTCGGCACTCCACGCACAGTTGAACTGTGGGCACTCCCACAAACAGTAAAGCGGGCCCTGAATGTCTGCACACCGAATGGTAACGACCTCATCCAACTGACTCCCTTGCCTCTGAGAAAGCAGGCAGCCAAGCCCATGAGGTGAAGGCAGGGCATTGAGACGTTCTTCTGGGGAATCTGACCAACCCAGGAAGAGAGACTCAGAGGTAGTGAGCATTACATATTCTCAGGAAATGGTTTGGCCCCAGCAATGCTGAATGGTGGAGGCCAGTTGACAAGCCCTAGCTATGCACATTTTTCAGGGCTTTGTGAAGAGTTTCTAGCACAAAGGATAGGACAAAACAAGCAAAGTGAGGGATTTAGAGATAAAAGAGACATTGCACCAAGCTAAAGAAAATCTCAGAAGAATATCATTAATATCTCTAGGCGGAGAAAAGAAGATACCGTCTCCATGGAATAAGAACTGGATACAACAAAATAGGAACAGAAAATGGCCTCCAGAAACTAAAATATATAGCAATTAAAAATTCAAGAAAAGTTTGAAAGGCAAAGTTGATAAAATTCCCCCAGAAGTAGACTATGAAGACAGAGGTGGAAGAAAAGAAATAAAAGATTAAAGGATCAGCATAAAAGGCCAGATATCCTAATAAGAAGAGTTTCAGAAAGAGAGGAGGAAATAAAGGAGAAAATCACCAAATAAATAATTCAAAAAATTTCCCAGAATCAAAAGACATGAATTTCCAGACTGTGAAAATTATTTGAATGCCCAATGAATGTCCATTTTTCAAAAACAGGGTAAAGAAATCTATGCATATTACCATGAAATTTCAGAACACATTGACTAAAGGAAAGATCATAAATACTTCTAAATGTAAAAAGGAGTATATTCAGGGAATATAATTGAAAGTGCTGATTTCTGAGTAATATCACTGGCTGGTAGAAGACAATGAAGATAGACTTAAGTTCTTTGTTGCAAAAATGGGCATAAAGTTGTGTTGTTTTGAGTGTGAAGTAAGAAAAGCAAGTAAAGTGCCTATGTAGCATTACATTGTCTATTATTAGTAGATAGTAACTTGAAGATAAGAATCATGCCTTATTCAAGGTGGCCTCTTCCAGGGCCAACCAAGCTTGCACGGCTGGGCATATATTAATACTCACTACGTGCTTGCTGCACCAGAGGGAAGCATGCAATTGCACTGATGCAACTGATGGCCATAGGGGATTCCCAGAAAAGAGTACAAATGGTCTTTGCTGGTCTTATGTGGTAGACTAAGGGTCCCTGGGCTGGAGTTTTTGTTTGTTTTTTACACAGTCTTTACCGAAAACTTTCATCATGGTCTCTGGTCGAAACAGTAGCATGAACTAGAATGGAAACCCCATATTTGTGGAGCTTTGCCTGCTGATGGCGATAATGTACACAGAACTTCTCTAGTTTGTCCTCGCGGCTTCTGGAAGAAGTATATGTACATTCACAAAGCAAATAGACTTAAAGAACAAATTATTTATGTGGATAATTTAAAATGATCCTGCCTTCCACTCTGTACACACCAGGATGATTAGTAGTAGGTATCTTTCTGGCACTTATAGTTAACATAAAAAGGGAGGAAAAAGCAATAAGCTCTATATATTAGAAAGGAAGGGAGAACTTCTTTATTACATAGGACATGAAAATTAACCATTTTTAATGAGTTAATAAAATGACTATTTTATCATGGATGGCATGAAAAACTATTAAAAATAAAGAGATTTTAGTAAACATAAGTTGCATATATAAAAACCAGCAACAGTCCCTTATACCAGAAACAATATGTTAGAAAAGATAATAAAAAATTCTAACCTACAACACAAAAATGCTGGGAAATAATAAGGATATAATAGTAAACAATAAAATGCAGGAGGCGTTCATTTTGATGTCAGCTGCCCCCTTTAGATTTAAACCAGATAGGGCTCCTTCTGTGTGCAGAAGGCTACTCAGTGGTACCAAGCCCAGGTAGCTCTCAACATCCCACTTCAAAAGGCATCCTCAGAGCAAAAGCCAGCTTGATGGTGACGGCATTCTCTGGAGGAGGCTGCCTGGCTTTAAGATATAACAGGCAAATCACTGGTAATTTCTGTTCCTAATTGTCCCATCTGCGAAATCAGGTTAATAATTAACCCCATTCACCTACCTAATAAGATTGTAGTGTGTAAAAGTTAATACATATAAAGCTATTAAAACAGTTTCTGGCCCATCATAGTTTCCACAAAACTGTTAGCTGTCATAGGATTATCACTGTGTGTCCTGCTGCTGCTGCTGAGTCACTTCAGTCGTGTCCGACTCTGTGTGACCCCATAGTTGGCACGGCTCCCCCGTCCCTGGGATTCTCCAGGCAAGAGCACTGGAGTGGGTTGCCATTTCCTTCTCCAATGCATGAAAGTGAAAAGTGAAAGTGAAGTCGTTCAGTCGTGTCCGACCCTCAGCGACCCCATGGACTGCAGCCTACCAGGCTCCTCGGTCCATGGGATTTTCCAGGCAAGAGTACTGGAGTGGGGTGCCATTGCCTTCTCCACTGTGTATCCTATTTGACATCTACTCTGTGTTCCTAGAGGATGTAGCTTCCACTGAAGGCACTCTGTCAACAATTATAATGACGTTAATCTCATTACCATTTTCTTCCAATATGTTGTTAAGAGGGGATAGGTAGATGGGTGTGCAGCAAAGATGGATCAGACTCTAAGTTTCAAGACATTTAGGTATTTTCTCCTCAATGTGCAATTCATCTTTCTACCTCATAAACCTCTGGGGAGAAAACCATAAAACCTCCCTGAAGGTTTTATAAAACTATAAAACCTTCCTAATGGAGAGACATGCTACATGACAGATGAGAAGATTCAGTATCACAGATATTGTCAATTCTTCTCAAATTGATTTATACATTTAATTCCAGTGTGTTAAGGGCTCCCTGCCCCCCTCCCCCTTCATTTTTTGCTAACTTAGCAAGCTAATTTTAAATTTTGATTGGAAGGGTAAATGCAGTAGAAAATCCAAAAAAATTTTACAATGCAAGAAGAAAAATGATGGTGTTGCTTTAATATAAATCAAATCAAATAATAGAACTCTAGTAATGGCAAGCCTATTGCTCATGTAAGATTATCCAATATGGTACCCACAGCCATGTGTGGCTATTTACATTTAAATTAATTGAAATTAATTAATGAAAAGATGAAAACTTCAACTTTTAGTCATATCACATTTCAGGTGTTCAGTAGCTACTAGTAGCTACTTCATGAACAGCATAGATACAGAATATTTACAATATCAGAAGTGTTTTCTTAGTAGGATAAAGGTGGAAATTTAATTAAAAGTGGACTGTTTTTGTAATTGGGGGCAATTTTTGATAGGCTTGGAAAAAATATTCAAATGATACCACCACTTCACAGTATAAACATAAATTTTAAAGAGTTCAATGTTTTAAGATAAAGACAAGTATTAAAAGAAGAATAAGAGAACATTAAACAAATTTATGATTGAAAACATCTTTTAAAGATAAAATATTCTGAAGCATAATGAAAAATAAAACAAGATTACATTAAAAAGAAAATTTCACAAAATAAAAATATAGAGAAAATTAATAGGTGACAACTAGGAAAATTTTGCAACCTAATTGACAAGTAAGGACTATTTAAAAAACTCTTGAAGATTAATTTTAAAAAAAGGTAAAATTTACTATAAAAGTGAGTAAAGTACATTAAAAGTCAGTTCAGAGAAGAAATAATGCACTGAACACTCAAAATATGAGTGAAAGATTGGAAATTAAAAACAATATTGAGATACAATTTTTTTTACCTGTTGTACTATCACCATTTAAGAAAGAGTAGAGACAAAACTTTATTCATGCTGTTGAATGGAACAGAGGTGTGCACTACATATTTGTCAAGAAATTTGGCAAGAGTGTAAAAAATTTAAATATGCCATTTGTTGATACAGAAGTTCCACTTCACATAAAGATGTACTTGTATGTAAAAGTCAACTGCAAGATTACTTTTAATTCACTCCAAGTGGAAGCTATACTGTAATGTTTATCAAAAAGGAAATGATTAAATTAATTGTAGCGTCTATACTATATACTAGGTATATATGTGTTTGTATATCTGTGTACTGCATCTGTATATATATGCTATATCTCTATCTATCTATATATATAGCAAGAATACTGCATAGCCATGAATACAGTGAGGTAGCTCTGCATGTTCCTGTATGTAGAAATGCCCTCAGTGTACACTCAAGTAAAGAGTACTACTTATAAATATTATACATTTAGGTTTATAATTAATTTACTAACAATTTATTTGTAAATAAAATAAAGCACATTATAAAGTATTACCCAAATTTTGTTAAAATATATGTTTGTATGCACACACACACACACACACGCACACACACACACACACACACGTGTGAGTTTGATCCCTGGGTTGGGAGGATCCCCTGGAGAAGGGCACAGCAACCCACTCCAGTATTCTTCCCTGGAGAATCCGATGGACAGAGGAGCCTGGCAGGCTAAAGTCCATGGGGTCATAAAGAGGCAGACATGATTGAAGTGACTTAGCATGCATGCACATACACACCCTTTCTCTCTTTAACATGCATTATTTTTCACGTGCTTAGACATAAGTTTGGAAGACTTGAAACCAAACTATTTCTGACATGCTATTTTGAAAATAAAAATACCTGTGTAATATAATAGGAGAATGGACTTATTAGATGCAAAGAAAATCTTCTGGCCAGCATGGGAAAGAGAGTATAAAAGTTTTCAAAAAATAAATGTGATCTGGTCGAGGTCAGCACGATATAATAGATAAAATACTATGAAGGTCCATATGGAGGCTCAATTATCTATCTTGGGGGAGGCAGGAAAGACGAAGGAGTCACAGAGGATATTTAATATCCTGAAATGAAGACTAGGATCTTATTGTTCCTTTTTCACATCAAAGAACCAAGGCACTGGAGGATTTTTGGAAGCACTTAGCCCAATATCTGGCATATAGAATACTCAAGAAAAGAAGGGGGGCATTCTAGGTTGATGGAACAAAATTTGCAGTTCCAGTGGTGTGAATGTTACCGTTTGCATGGGGCAAAAGTAATTAGGTGACTGGTATTTGGATTTATTGGTATTTCTTCCGGCAATCTTGATTCCAGCTTGTGTTTCTTCCAGTCCAGCATTTCTCATGATGTACTCTGCATATAAGTTAAATAAACAGGGTGACAATATACAGCTTTGACAAACTCCTTTTCCTATTTGGAACCAGTCTGTTGTTCCATGTCCAGTTCTAACTGTTGCTTCCTGACCTGCATACAAATTTCTCAAGAGGCAGATCAGGTGGTCTGGTATTCCCATCTCTTTCAGAATTTTCCACAGTTTATTGTGATCCACACAGTCAAAGGCTTTGGCATAGTCAATAAAGCAGAAATAGATGTTTTTCTGGAACTCTCTTGCTTTTTCCATGATCCAGTGGATGTTGGCAATTTGATCTCTGGTTCCTCTGCCTTTTCTAAAACCAGCTTGAACATCAGGAAGTTCATGGTTCACATATTGCTGAAGCCTGGCTTGGAGAATTTTGAGCATTACTTTACTAGCGTGTGAGATGAGTGCAATTGTGCAGTAGTTTGAGCATTCTTTGGCATTGCCTTTCTTTGGGATTGAAATGAAAACTGACCTTTTCCAGTCCTGTGGCCACTGCTGAGTTTTCCAAATTTTCTGGCATATTGAGTGCAGCACTTTCACAGATATGCAGATGACACCACCCTTATGGCAGAAAATGAAGAAGAACTAAAAAGCCTCTTGATGAAAGTGAAAGTGGAGAGTGAAAAAGTTGGCTTAAAGCTCAACATTCAGAAAACAAAGATCATGGCATCCAGTCCCATCACTTCATGGGAAATAGATGGGGAAACAGTGGAAACAGTGTCAGACTTTATTTTTCTGGGTTCCAAAATCACTGCAGATGGTGACTGCAGCCATGAAATTAAAAGACGCTTACTCCTTG
>NW_011494700.1:2863073-2871266 GCF_000754665.1 Bison bison bison
TGCAAGGAGATCCAACCAGTCCATTCTGAAGGAGATCAGCCCTGGGATTTCTTAGGAAGGAATGATGCTAAAGCTGAAACTCCAGTACTTTGGCCACCTCATGCGAAGAGTTGACTCATTGGAAAAAACTCTGATGCTGGGAGGGATGGGGCAAGAGGAGAAGGGGACGACAGAGGATGAGATGCCTAGATGGCAACACTGACTCGATGGACCTGAGTCTGAGTGAACTCTGGGAGTTGGTGATGGACAGGGAGGCCTGGCATGCTGTGATTCATGGGGTCGCAAAGAGTCGGACACGACTGAATGACTGATCTGATCTGATCTGATTTGGATTTATATGAAAGGCTGGGAGTCAGAGAAGATGGAGAAGAGAAAGGACAATAGCAGATATTGAAAGAGAGCATGTGATTGGAATATACAGGGTGTTATATTCCTCGCTGATGAGTTTAGATTGCATCCACTAAGCACTGGAGAGACAGTCAAAGGTTCTGAAGAGTGATGAAGTAAGACCAAACATATATTTTGGAAAGACAACTTTGGTGGCAGGATGGAGGATGATCTAGAGAAGGAGGAGACTACAAACTCCTTAGGGTGTTATTGTAAGTGTGCACACCAGGTGGAGGGCAGTGACGGTGGAATGTAGACAGGAGAACCTCCAGAGGTCATGTCTGCAGAAGCTATAAATGCATTCCATTTTCCTCATAAGATGGCTTGGCTATTCCTAAAATATTTCTCACCTTGGCTTGCCTGTCATGCTTATTGTCTATTGCTCTTCTGCCAGGTTTCCCTTTAATGAGTTGCCTGCCAACCGTTGAGGCTACAGTGGCTTTTTGAAATACCATAAAGCTTGGAAATATTATTGAATTAAACATTAATTAATCAGTGAGGTGCCTCTCCTAAAACATTTAGATCCTTTTTGGCCAGAGCAAGCTAAATATCTAAGTGTAGAGTATAAATACACTGTAATTATAAAGAGTATGAAACAATTTAACTAATGATTTGGGGCAGGTTTAAATTTAGTTTAATGGAAATTCATTACTGTTTGACTTGGATCGGTACTGTTCTTTCCTTTTTAAATAAAGGAAGAAAAGGAGTACAAACAAAGGCACCGAAGGTCACTGGTGAGTTCCTTCTAGGTAACACTCTTCTAGGAATCATATGGGGATAGATGACCTTCCTCTAAATGGTCTGTATTGTTTTATGAACTTTGTTGTTGAAGAATCTAGCCAGGATGCCTGTTTTAAAAAATTATTCTAAGAAAGAATGTACATGGGAAGAGAGATTGAAGATTGCCTGGCTGTTGTGTCGTTTTCCTCTCTGGGAACCACTGGATCTTCAGCCCTTTCATAAGAAACCACCATAGCAATGGTTCCCACTGTGGTGACCGCCCTTCACAGTTCCTGTGTTTATAGAGCGACTCGTGGGCTAGGGGCTGGGGCAGGAAAGCCAAGAGACTTGAGACTCAGTCTGGGCCCTAATGGAGCTTGCAGTTTAGACAGTGAGACAAGACTAACAGGTGAGGAACAATTAACTCAGTGTGAAGCTCCCAGAGGAGGGGCTCTCCATGCATTTTTTTCACAGCGCTAAAGATATGACATAGATTTCGGTCTGCATTTGGCTCTCATGATGGATGGCTCAGCCAGTGTGAAACTGACTCTGGACTGGAACCACTGAATGAGAGAATGCCTTACCTGGTTCCAAGTTGCATTCATCTTAAGGCATTCAGAAGCTGGCAAGATTGACAGAGCTGAGAAGAAAAGACTCAATGCAGACGGGGCATTGAGTGGAAGGATGGAAGTGTCTAAATAGGCAGGATCTGAGGAAATTTACATCCTCTTCTCTTTCAGATTTGGGGATACAAATGCTGTGATGCTCTTCAGGTCCTTAAAACAAAGCAAAATTTGGATTGGAGCAAAACGCTTCGGTATTATTTCTCAACATACATATACTGAAAAACTGCTTTGGGATAACTGCTGAGCTAAGCAAAAAGGCAACAGAGATGTGGAAGTCCTGACTCCTGTCCTGGAAAATCTTTTTGGCTGAAGGTGAAAGATCTGACTTAGCATCTTGGTATTTCCCACATCTATTGGAAGACAACATCCTGTACATCTGGCCAAAGGTCAAGCTCTAGCAGGCGGTTTTCTGTATCCAAGGGAAACTGGAGTGAAGCATATGAAATCTTAGTTAACCAGTCATTAAGCTGGTTAATCACTCCATGTTCATGTTATTCCTCTGGGTCTCCTTGAAAAGTCTGCTTGAACTTGGGCAAATGGCCTTCAGGCTTTTATTTTGCTGACTTCAGTGACTCTGGGTATGATGCTCTAGATTCTAAGAATGCTCATTTTTCTTCTTTTCAAAACCTGATCTCCCCAATGTCCACTAAAGAGCTAGAATTTTTTTAATGCAATAATTGTTAAGCTTCAAGAACAATGGTTGGGATAGTCATTGATGTTTTGGATGACTTACAATTTAAAAATGTGTTCCAATGGAAAAATACTTAATTTAAATGATTAATATTTACATGTTTAAAGGGATTCAGAATTACTATCTTATTTCTACAGAGTAATAAAAAAAACATTGTTCCAAAGATCTGTTTAATTTTCATTCATAATTTAGCCGTACTATAATTTCAAAGGCATATTTTTATCATTCATCATCTCCCTTCCCCCAGACTATTTCTTCTGCTGCTTTCTACCCCATCTCTGCTCAAGGCATTAAATACCTTCCCTCTAGTTGGGAAGAATCTGAACAATGGAGGCCCCTTTGGCTCCTTCCCCTCTTTTTCCTCTATGTCTGTTCATTGGTTAACTCATATTTTACCATGCTTCTTCCTCCACATATGTTCTTTTCTATTATCTTTGGTGAAACCCAGTTTTTAATTGGCTACATGCAAAATAAAGACTACATCTCCAGTATTCCTTACGGTTAGATGTGTCTCTGTGTCTTAGTTCTGATAAATGAGATATAAGTGGAAGTGCTATGCAGCAACTTCTAGGGAGTTTCTTAAAAGAAAATATGAGTGCCTTTCACCATACTTTTTTTTTGTTCCTTCCTACTATGTGCTCCCTGGCTGGAGTTCAAGCAACCGTTTTGAAATATGAGGCCACACACTAAGGATAGTGGAGCAGCAAGATAGGAGAAGGGTGACCTGCCAGTGGAGAGCTACCTTCCTAGTCCTGGACTGCTTCACTCTGAATTTCTTCCACATGAGAGAAAAAAAAAAACAGAGAAATCTGTTGCATTTCTTTTTTTAAAATATTTTTTATTTACTTATCTTTACTGTGTTGGGTTTTCATTTCTGCTTGGATTTTCTCTAGCTGTGGCAAGCGAGGGCGACTCTCTGGTTGCAGTGCATGGGCTTCTCATTGCTGTGCTTTTTCTTGTTGTGGAGCACTGGTTCGGACAAGTGAGTTTCAAGTAAGTTGTGGCTCTACAGCACAGGCTCATGGGCTTAGTTGCTCCAAGGCACATGGGATCTTTCCGGGTCTGGTATCAAACCTGTGTCTTCCGCATTGGCAGATGGATTCTTCACCATTGAGCCACAGGGAAGTCCATCTTTTGCATTTCTATACCATAACATGAATGATCAGAAAGAGAAATCAAGGAAACAAGCCCCATTTACCATTGCATCAAAAAGAATAAAACACCTATGGATAAACGTACCAAGGGAGGCAAAAGACCTGTACTCTGGAAACTATAAGATATTAGTGAAAGAAATCAAAGATGAAAAAAAATAGATGGAAAGATATACTGTGTTCTTGGATTGTAAGAATCCGTATTGTCAAATTGACTGTACTACCTATGGCATACTACAACTTCAATGCAATTCCTATCAAATTACCAATGGATTTTTCACAGCACTAGAAAAAAAATTATTTTTAATTTTTATGGAAACAAAAAGGACTCTAAACAGTCAAAAAAATCTTGAGAAAGAAAATTGGAGCTGGAGGAATCAGGCTCCCTGACTTCAGACGATACTACAAAGCTATAGTAGTCATTTTTAAAAAACATTGTTTTGGGTTCTTTCTTACGAGTCAAATTTAATCCTGATTAATTTACTTTCTTATGCTTCTGTTCTTTTCTTGCCATTCTCAGTGTTATCAGTCTCACAGGTGACTAAACAGTAATATAATGTGGGCAGTGTAGTGGAAGGCTTAGCAAAATAGGCTTTAGAACAATTTTTGTCTTATTCTTTGCTGTATAGCTAGCTTTGGGGCTTCCCTAGTAGCTCAGATGGTAAAGCATCTACCTGCAATGCAGGAGACCAGTTTGATCCTTGGGTCAGGAAGATTCCCTAGAGAAGGAAATGGCAAACCATTCCAGTATTCTTGCCTGGAGAATTTCATGGACAGAGGAGCCTGGCAGGCTACAGTTCATGGGGTCGCAGACAGTTGGACACAACTGAGTGAATAACATACATAGCTAGATTTATCTTTCTGTGTCTCAGTTTCTTTATTGTCAAAGGCGGACCTCCTGAATTTATTGACAGGAATGAATGAGATAATGCCTTTGAAAGACTTATATGCATAATGTCTGATGGCAAGTGCTCCATAAAGAGTGGCATTGCTTGATATTATTGTCTTGCTTATTTTGACCAAGTGGAAAGATCTTAGAACAAATGCTATTGGACATGATATACTCATTCAGTGATTTATTAATACTAAATAGTAACCTGCCATTTGGGTTCCACTGGTGGTTCAGTGGTGAACAATCAGCCTGCTAATACAGGAGACATGAGTTCAGTCTCTGTGTCGGGATGATCCCCTGCAGAAAGAAATGGCAACCCACTCTAGTACTCTTGCCTGGGAAATCCCATGAACAGAGGAACCTGGCAAGCTACCGTCCATGGGGTCACAAAGGAATCAGACACGACTTAGTGACTACACAATAACCTGCCATTCACATTCTTCTCAGTGCAATAATTTTTATATATTCACAAAAATTGTGTATTTGGCATATTTATATTTACATTTAAAGGTACCCACATTTATGCTGTGCTGTGCTTAGTTGCTTAGTCATGTCACACTCTGTGACCTCATGGACTGTAGCCTGCCAGGCTCCTCTGTCCAGGAGGAAAGTCTCCAGGCAAGAATACTGAAGTGGGTTGCCAAGCCCTCCTTCAGGGGATCTTCCCAACCCAGGGACTGAACCCAGGTCTCCTGCATTGTAGGTGAATTCTTTACCACCTGTGCTACCAGGGAAGCCCAAGAATACTGGAGTGGGTAGCCTATCCCTTCTTCAGAGGAACTTCCTGACCCAGGAATTGAACTGGGTTCTCCTGCATTGCAGAAGGATTCTTTAACAGCTGAGCTACCTGGGAAGCCCTGTCCACATTTATAGGCTATATTAAAATCACAGGGTTGCTGTGTGTGTGACCATGTTGTACATGTTGCTATGATGTATTTCTCAAAATATTTTTCTGTCATAGTTTTGTATATGGTCTTTCTTTGGCAATGCAGCTTTTTATACCCAAGCCTTCTATTATCTTGTATAATATTTACCATCCCTAGAGGACTATTCTACTTTTATGCACTAGACGTTCCTTATGGAAACATAAGCCTGTGAAAAAAATTTTTTCCAGTCAATTTCAGTAGCCACCAGATTAAAATCTGAACATTCAGTCAAGCACTTAAGTCAAATCTCTCACTCTATTTTTTTTATTTTCAAGAATTCTTTAAAATTAAAAAATTATTAAATATATTTATACCAATAGAGTACATGACTGAAATCTGCAATATATTTCAATTGTCTTATTCTTTACAGCAAAATGTTTTTTATTTTGAAGTCAGCTTTCACTTAGCTCTGTAATTATTGATGCCTCATCTATAACTGTGACCCAATAACTCTAGCAGATTTCCTCATTCCTTTAGCCAAGTTTTCTTCTTTTCTGCTTTTCTCATATCACTTCCGCATTTCTCTCATACACATAGTCACACAGAACTTGATCAAGTCATCCTCTTGCTCAAAAACTTTGATTCACATAAGTCTTTTCTCCTGGCTGTCTCTCTATTATATTTTCTTTTCTTCCAAATGTGTGCCATCAGGTCCATGAAACATGATACCTGCAGCCAAAAGTGATATTTCACTGTTGTGTCTTCCCTTGTTAAAGGGGAAAAATTCCAAATCATATATTCTTTAGAATTATTACATTTTGCCTCAAATTGTTCAACTTTCTTATGCATAATCCTGAAAGTGAACAGGAGTGAGCTAGGCTCCTCTTGGCCTCTGCTATGTTGAATGTTTTTTTTCCCCACAAGGAAAGTGGTAGGAAAGGAGGTTAGAAAACAAGGACCCAAAGCTGTAAGCAGAGGCAAAATTCATGAACTGCAAAACTGGAGGAGGCAGAGAAAGAAAGTGAAATTGGAGTTGACCCAAAGTTTAAGTCTTCTTGGATTAATGACCAAGTGAGTCAGAAACTTGAAGGAAATTAATAGTGTGTCTTGGGAAATCACTTTGATTTCCATCCAGAGTTTATGGCTTTCTGTTACAGGCTGGCAGTACCAGTGGAAGGGGGTTGCTGGAATTTCTGAGTAGAAATCCAGTAAAATAAATTAGCTATATAGTTTTAAATGGTTTTAGAAAGTTTTTTCCCCCCATTTTTCAAAAAAAAGCAGGGTGGGTGGTATGACATTATTAGCAGGAGAGGCAGATCGTGTCACTAATTTGGACTGTCTCCCAAATGGTGCCTTTTGGACCTGCTCGTTGGGTTCTGATCACATTCCGTACGTACTGGGTGGCCAGCAGCCTCTTCAGGCAGTGCCAAGATCGAGGCAGACTCAGCAGTGAACCAACAATGGAAGCCCTGTTGCTATGGAATGGTGGAAATTTGCAAGGTTAGCAAGCTGCATGTGGGATTTGAGCCAAGAGGATTATTAGTATTTCTTCAAACTGCAGGTTCTGTGTGTCCTTTCAAGGTGCCTTACATTGGGGAATTTTCATGGGCCAAAGGGCGGGTTTATACTGAAGGTAAGGGTGAAGGCTCTTTGGGGGTTTCTGTGAACAGACACCTTACTGCCTGCAAGTGTGTGTTTTCTCCATCAGTGTTGCAATCTCCTACTGCTCTTGGACCGTAGTGGTACAGTGAGTGCGTAACTCTTTCAACAGACAATTCAAAGCAATTTGGATGCTTTCCCCATAGTTTGTCCTTAGGCTCCTCTGTCCATGGAATTCTTCAGGCAAAAATACTGGAATGGGTTGCCATTCCCTTCTTCAGGGGACCTTCCTAACCCAGGGATTGAACCCAGGTCTCCTGCATTGCAGGGAGATTCTTTACCATCTGAGCCACAAGAGAAGCCCAAGAGACTCTTACAATAGTCTCCTAACTGATATGCTTCTAGTTCCAGCCTCCTTTCACCCCTGTGATGCTTCTTTTGTCCTGTTGGGATGTCTTTGTGAAAGCTAATGGTTCATCATTGCCTAGAGTAACTTGGCCATGTATCTAAAGGCGACATTCACCTACATTCCTTCTGAAAAACAATCTTTTATTGGGAAGACTGAGTAGGATAGATAGCCTGTAGATTATGTGCCAGTACAGAATAAGGCGGAAGGCTTGGTGGAAAGCATGGCCCTTCACACTCTGGCTCCTCACTTTATGTGACAGCTCCATTATTTGTATATCCTGTGTGTCTATTCCTATTGTCTGTTTGTGTTTCCTTGGTTTGCAGTCACATTGCTTTGTTCCTCAGAAGCCAGGCTATTTTCAATTGAATAATGGATTTTGTAACTAAAATTTTAAACTAATTTTGAAATCTAGGATCATTTTATCATATGAAAGACATAATTTATATTTATTTCTAAAAGGAGGATTTAGCAACCAGACTCTGAGCTCCTCTTTGAGAACTGTTAGATACCCCTGGTAGAAATATAGCCTCAAATACCAAACTTGACAAACTGGGTTTATTTCTTCTGCTACCTAGTCTTCTGGAGAAGGCAATGGCACCCCACTTCAGTACTCTTGCCTGGAAAATCCCATGGACAGAGGAGCCTGGTAGGCTGCAGACCAGGGGGTAGCGAAGAGTCGGACCCGACTGAGCAACTTCACTTTCACTTTTCCCTTTCATGCATTGGAGAAGGAAATGGCAACCCACTCCAGTGCTCTTGCCTGGAGAATGCCAGGGATGGGGTAGCCTGGTGGGCCGCCGTCTATGGGGTCGCACAGAGTTGGACACGACTGAAGCGACTTAGCAGCAGCAG
>NW_011494700.1:2871366-2874772 GCF_000754665.1 Bison bison bison
CTGACTCAGTGCTGTCTTATGTTCAACCACTTTTTTTTGGTCTATTAATTCTGGTTATATGCAGTCAGTGAGTTGGTCTACCATTATCAGAAATAGAAGTACAAGTAGTTAATTTTTAACACACTGGGAAAATGGCACTAAATCCTCAAAAGTGAAGAACACAGTCTTCTCTTGTTATTTGGTGAAGAGGAAACATGAGAAAACATTTGCAGATTATTCCCAGCTCCACTCTTAACCAAATAATTTATCAATAATTTAAAGAGATGTACTAGTAATTTTGATTATTACATCTGACCAGAGGTATATATGAGTATGAGTTGTGTCTATCCTCTTATATTTTCTTTAACTATATATGTTTATCTGAGAAAACTATATCTAGAATCCCAACCACAATAAAATTTTTTGATGGTTTATTAATAACATTTCAGTCTCAAAGTAATATTTGTGAATACAAATGTTCTCTGTAGACACTCTTTAGTAACTAGAAGTGAAGGAAGGTGTTTCAGGTGAGGTTCATGTAGGCACATGAAGTTAGCTGTCACCCTCTTGCTAGGGAAGACACACACCCTCTACTCAGGGAAGACGCCATTTAATTGTCAAGAAATTCTCAGAGAAAAGACTCTTAAATTTTCCTGATTTACTAGTGTTCTGAATATAACTGGGGTTTAGGAATAATACATAGACACGGTTGAGGGATTGAGTCACTACCTACCAAAGCTGTATAGCAAAGAGGTGCCGCACAATTCTGAAGAATCGTAGTAAAGTGGGCCAGAATGAACAGGATTTTCAGTGTAGCACATGGGCTGTGCCTGATTGGACTCTAGTACAGGCACTCTCAGATTCTGGTGGACAGACATTCATGTTTCTTTGCTGTGGAATTCACCTTCTTCAAGGCTGAGCACAAAGTGAAGAATATGTTTTCTTATGATTGAGTACTGGGTGGAAACTAAAGGTGTGGCAGCAAGATGGCAGAAAGCTCAAGACATTAACACTGACTGGAGAGTGAAGGTAATTCACTCCCCCAAGGACGTTAGTGGTGCTAGATGGAATGTAGATACTGGCAGAGAGGAATGCACAAGACCTGAGGTAAGCAGAGCAATGATTAGACAATGGAGCAGAAACCCATGGAGAATTTTAGTCAAGAGAGGGCCTGCCAAGACACAGTACAGGGACGTGCATTCTGTGTGAAATGCTGTTCTTCTTACTTGTTGGGGACTGTTATGGAGTAAATGTTTGTATCCCTCCAAATTTATGTGTTGAAACCCTATCCCCAGTGTGAGGGAGTTAAGAGGTTAAACCCCTGGGAAGCAATTAGGATTAGATGAGATCATGAGAATTGAACCCTCATGAATGGAATTAGCCCCCTCATAAGAGCCACAAGAAAGCTTGCTTCCCCTCTCTGCTCTCTGCCATGTGGGGAAACAGAGAGAAGTCAGAAATCTGCAACCTGGAAGAATGTCCTCACCAGAACCCACCCATACTGCACTCTCATCTCAGATTTCTAGTCTTCAGAATTGTGAGATATAAATTTCTGTTATTTATAAGCCACCTAGCTTATGATACTTTGTTATAGAAGTCCAAATTGACTAAGACAGGAACACTTAGTGTGACATTTAAAAAATAGGGGAAACAGAGGTTCTTTACTTAAAAGGTTAAGATCCTTAATACAGGTTTATCGTGCATGTGTGTGTGTTCTCAGTCACTGAGTCATGTTCAACTCTTTGCAACCCCATGGACTGTAACCCACAGGCTCCTCTGTCCATGGGATTTTCCAGGCAAGAATATTGAAATGAGCTGCCATTTCCTCTTCCAGGGTATCTTTCTGATCCAGGGATTTAACCTTGCATCTCTTGCATCTCCTACATTGGCAATCGGGTTCTTTAGCATTGTGCCACTCGGGAAGCTGGATTAAAGGCTATTAAGGAGCTTTAAGTAGAATATTTGAGTGGGAAGAGGATGAGGAACATTTTGTTATACAGGTAAGTATCCCCAAGGACTATCAGATCCAGCCGAGGATAATCCCAGGAAAATCAGAACTTCTTGCAAACCAAGTAAGTGGTGATTCAGAATATCTCTAAAAAGTGACCAAAGAAGCCCAAGCCCTTTGTAGTATAAGAGAATATTAAGAAGATATTTATTGTCTTGACAAACACTTCAGCTTTATCCTTAGCAAATGCATTGATGTAGACAATTCATTGCAAATTTTGATCTTTCTTTAAAAACTAACTTTCTTTAAAAACTAACCATGAACATTGTTTGTAAGAGAAGGTGATTGGCATTTTGAATTTATTCAAAGATAAATAGGTATTTTTTACTTCTTAAATGCTATTTCTTTTGCTATTTTAGTCATGTCCAACTCTTTGTGACCTCATGAACTATAGATGCCAGGCTCCTCTGTCCACGGAATTCTCCAGGTAAGAATACTGGAGTGGGTAGCCATTCCGTTCTCCAGGGGATCTCCCAACCCAGGGATCGAACCCAGATCTTCTGCATTGCAGGTAGATTCTTTACTGTCTAAGCCACCAGGGAAACCCATTTTTCTTGTAAGTAAGTTGTATACTGGTAAATATTATTTTGTGAACTGAGAAATGTATACAATCCTTTGGGGAACAAATTGCACAGGTGTCTATATATTCACTCTGTTTTTCCAGAGGGTATGAAGTCACAGCAAGTGACCAAACACCACTGTAATGGCTTTTCTGCAGAGTCAAGGAACTAAGGTCCAGTCCAGAAACAGACTTCCTCGGAGGTGATAAAAGAACCACGTGGTTTTCTTGAGGCCTATAGGTGACCTTCTCAAATCCTGCTCTCATGAACAGAGTGGAGAGAAAACATTCAGATAGGCACTACACAGTTAGAATCAACTTGCATGTAAAATTGATGATTTCTCTTCTTTTATCTCAGAAAGAAGCTGTGTTGTTACTGATAATGCAGAGTGGTAAAAAATGTGGCTTAATACTTTGTATCTCAGTTCTAGAGACAGAGAAGTCAGGTAATGATACAATCATAGCAAATTTAAGGGGTAGAAATGAGGAGTTTACTAAGAACTAAAATGATGAGAGCTTCCTGGTGCCACGATACTCAAGGTACCAACAACAGCAGGATGAGAAGTCAATGGTAGAAGGACTGAAGAAGGGCAGTGTGGTGTCTCATGGAATTCTAAATGTAGGTTTCAGTTCAGTTCAGTTCAGTCAGTTCCGTCACTCAGTCATGTCTGACTCTTTGCGACCCCATGAATCGCAGCACGCCAGGCCTCCCTGTCCATTGCCAACTCCCGAAGTTCACTCAGACTCACGTCCATCGAGCCAGTGATGCCATCCAGCCATCTCATCCTCTGTTGTCCCCTTCTCCTCCTGCCCCCAATCCCTCCCAGCATCAGAGTCTTTTCCAATGAGTCAACTCTTTG
>NW_011494700.1:2874990-2875174 GCF_000754665.1 Bison bison bison
TTATTCCCTGATCAGGGATTGAACTCATTCCCCTGCATTGGAAGGCAGATATTCTTAACCATTGGACCATCAGGGATGTCCCCATGCTGGTACTTCTTACTAATTCTATTTGCAAGCTTTTGAATTCAGTAAGCCTCAGTTCCTTCTTTTGCAAAATTGGAATAATATTAAGGCTTTGCTTGCA
>NW_011494700.1:2875274-2875604 GCF_000754665.1 Bison bison bison
GAGTAAGCGTCTTTTAATTTCATGGCTGCAGTCACCATCTGCAGTGATTTTGGAGCTCAAAAAAATAAACTCTGACACTGTTTCCACTGTTTCCCCATCTTTTCCCCATGAAGTGGTCTTAATCATGCTACCCCTTCTTTTTTGAAAATATTTATCTATTTATTTGGCTTTGCTGGATCTTAGTTGTGGTACATGGTATCTTCCTTGCATCATATCATGTGGCATGTTTTGTTGTGGCACAAGGGCTCTCTAGTTGCAGAGTGTGATCTTACTTGCTCTGTGGCATATAGGATCTTTATTCCCTGATCAGGGATCAAACCCATTCCCCTT
>NW_011494700.1:2875704-2888516 GCF_000754665.1 Bison bison bison
ATATTAAATAATATTTGCAAAGTCCATGGTTTATTGTTTTATACATATTAAACTTTCCTATAATTGTAATAACAACAACAATAAAAATTACTATTATTAACAAAGAGACTTCCCTAAAATTTGATTTTTTAAGAGGAAAAGAGAAATGTCAATAATCCTTCCTTAAGTACTACTTCAGGATGAGTAGGGAGAAGGAACAAATGGTACGAATAAAGCCACATGGGATGATGAGAACAGTATTTGTTATTTAGCTAATCTGAGAAATGGTTTTATCAGAATATTTTGGTGAGATCTTGAGTTAGAGATAGAATCTGTGAACTTTTACTTCTTGCAGATAATTAGTGTCTTGGGAGCAAGAGTATAAAGAAGAGTTGAAAGGCTGTTGTCAAGAAGCACCTAGGGGTATACAAAATTACTCTACTGTTCCAACTCAGAAATGGAGGGTGTAAGAAATGACCCCTGGCAAAGAGAGATTGAAAATGCATCATGAAAGGGCAAAATTCCCCAAAGAAGCTAAGAAATGACATTATTGAAGTATGTTTTCTTGATGAAACTATATTTGTAAAGGTAGTGTTTTTCTATTTTGCACAATTGAGCAAAAAAAAAAAAAGTGTCTAACAACAAACATTTGCATGAGGGAAGCGAGGGCTTGGACCCTCAATACAGAACCAGACATAGCATCTGCTCTGAAGAAACACAGAGAACATAAGTCATTTCACAGCCGACAGTGCATTGCCCTGGCACTATGTTTATTTGTCTGATAAAGCTGTAAACTAACAAGACTAGAAATGCTCTTTTCATGCTTGGAAAGGCAATCTAACTTCATACTAATCTGGACGTTTATATGTTATCTGTTCTCTGACGTGGAAGTTTATCCAAAAGCAATGCCATTCTGATCTGATTATTTATTAGGGGTAGGAAAACATCCATCTGTAACAGTTTTCATTATTTTCATCATATGATATGAAATATGATGTCTGATAACAGAAGACACCATATAGGTAGGTGGTCATTTCCCCGGAAAAGACCATCTGCCTACCTCTGTACAACATGGTTGAAGAAGCGTAAAGTGAAGACCTAAATCCCTTTATACTCTTGAATACCAGATGCCTTATGACATGACTGACGGTGGGGTGAAACCCACCCCAGTGCCTATCCAGCGGGTAAGACATTAGGTAGTAGGCAAAAGAACCAGCTGTCAGGAATCTGAAACACTATGGCATTTTAGAATTTCATCATTAACATTCAGCATGAAGCTGAAATTTTTAGATGAGTGATTTTATGAGCAACCTTAGAAAAATAACGACACAGGCAGAATGTAGCTGATTGGTATATTAAACTAGATATAGCCAGCTCTTTAAAAACAATATATTCTTCAATTTTGGAATCAAATCAGTGCTTCTTTCCTTGGGGAATCATGAACTTAGGGTTAAACAGGAGTGGTGGACCAGGAACTTGAGTCATTGTAACCCTGCACCTGGGTAAGGAATGCTCTGTAAACCTGAGCAATACATTCAGCCGGCACTGCAAAATGGAAGTATTCCAAGGGCAGGCACAAGCATTTTATGATGCTTGACAGGACATTGAGGGCAATGAAAATGAATAACAATGATTATTTTTCAGAGACCAAAATTTCACTTTGGCTGAAGTATTTTAATCTGTTGTCCTATTAGAGAGCATATGAGGAATGAGCTTCTCATTTTTGGCTACAAGTCTTGGCTGGCTATTGGGACAATCTGTTATTTCTGGCTATTGCTCTGGGGGTAAGTTAATGCCAGCCATTCCGAGTTCAGTAAAATCTAGACTCGCATGAAATGGTAGTGTTCTGCTTCCAAATGACAAGTTTGCCATCCTTTGCAGCATAAGCAAAAAAGAATTCTCTTTCTACCCCTTGGCCTTGCTGGAGCTGTGGGCCTGCAGCTCGCATTCTCTGTTGTCTTGAGCTCAATAGTTTACAGCCATCTGTCTTTGTATCAGGCTTCCCTGGTGGCTCAGATGGTAAAGAATCCATCTGCAATGTGGGAGACCTGGGTTTGATCCCTGGGTTGGGAAGATCCCCTGGAGGAGGGCATGGTAACCACTCCAGTATTCTTGCCTGCAGAATCCCCATGGACAGAGGAGTCTGGTGGGCTACAGTGTATAGGGTCACAAAGAGTAGGACACAACTGAGCGATGGTCTTTGTATCATTAACCTACCCAACTGGACACCATACCCCTGTTTTCTGTATCTGCTCTGGTAAATGAGTGCATTCTGAGGCATTCTGATGATATGTGGGTCTAATGACAGCTCCCTGAGAAGAGATCTGGGTGGAGGCTATCTCTCTGAGAATCTCAAGCTGTGGCAGATTTTGGCCCTCTGGGGGGCCCACACAGGGATCGAATCAGGGCAATCCTTGATTATCCTATAGGAACAGCAAGACTAAGGAAACATGCCCATTTTACTGGCCATTGGATGAGACCAGAACACAAGGAAGCAAAGAGAAAATCCAATGGAGACTGAAGCAATTGTGCAGATTAGGTGGAAAATGAGAGCACAGAAGACTAATGGCAACAAACAAACAGTGAGCAGTGGGAGTGAAGATCCCGGCTCTCCTTTTCTCTTCCTTGTTCTGTCCATGCCACATCGTGCATTGTCTCCTTATGCTCTGCTCATGGTGTTTGGACAGAGACAAACAGATAAAACTAACCCCTGGTTTCCTGGAAGACCTTACACAGCTGCGGAAGCAGGACTTGCACCCACCAAAAGGAGAGAAGGCAGGACTCTGAGCACAGAGCCGAAATAGATTTTGCTGTTGGCTCTCCAGAATTCTACAGCAGAATTTTCAGCAATGCTGTCAGGTGAGATTACTTTGAGATATTGCGTGCTGTCTCAAGAAAGAAAGAAAGTGACAGTGGTTGTATGTGAAACGAGGAAGAGATATAGCCACTCTCCTATTTATTTATTCAGCTCTTTAACATAAGTTTATTATTTAATTATCTCACCTCACTTGCTGCTGCTCAGCCATTTCAGACTCTTTGCAACCCTTTGGACTGTAGCCTGCCACTCTCCTTTGTCCATGGGATTTCCAGTTAAGAATACTGGAGTGAGTCGCCATTTCCTTCTCCAGGGGAATCGTCCTGACTCAGGAATGGAACCCACATCTCCTGCATCTCCGGCATGGCAGGAGGATTCTTTATCCACTGAGCCTTGAGGAAGCCCTATTTAATTGTAATTAAGCTTAATTATTAGTTTTTAATTATGTTATGTCATAAATTTTAATCTTATTTTATAATTATTTTATCATTCATTAAAAAAAATTGACCATTAGAAATCCTTCCTCTCTTGCATGGAGGCTTATGTTTTTTCCACCCTAGTCCTGGAACCTACCACTTCTCGAAGGGGTCCTAGTCTTCTTTATTGGAGAATGATGTTTAGAAACCAACCATTCTGGGAACAAGGAATACTAATTGCTATTTAGGTTATTTGGGTAACATTGCTTCTAACCCCTTTCAGTGGATAAAACTAGGAAATGTATGTGTGTATATTCACTCAGGTATACATGTGCAGCTATGATAATTTTCGTATCTATAAGTATTGAAATATGTAAGTGTAAACCAATACCTCTCATTTCAATCTAACACAACAGGGTCTCTCTCCCCTCTTTTTATTTGTAATTTCCTCCGTTGACAGTAAGGAACTTGGCTTCCGTTACTGACAATATATTTACTTATTTGTTCAATCCTAGTACACATATAAGGAGTTTCAGAATAGCTAACTTATGCCTCCGAGAAACACATTTACTAACTAGATTACAATATTAGTGCACAGGTCTTTTTGTCTTTAGGATTTTGGCTTATTTTGATAATACATTTTATTTCCACTCATTTAGACTTCAAGGTGACCTTGTTCAGTATCAGCTTTAGTGAGATAATTATCACTCTAATGGATTTTTGGTGGTACAGGTTATCACTGGGACACAGCTATGTGCAAACTGTTTGCAGATAACAGAAATGCTTGTAATCTGAAAGAAAAAAGAATTCACTTAAGTTTGCTTGTGTCATAATTGAAAGTAGGCCCTTTGGTATAACTTCATGGTTTTTCCTAGTATCAACTCAAAAATCAACATTTCTTTTGAGTCTTAGAGCAACATATTAGGTTGGAATGGGGAGCCCATACTATCACAGATATTTTAGATTTAAATATAGAATTAATAAATCAAAATGACCCAAACATTCACTGAAACTGCACTTTTGAACAGAACTCAGCTCCTTGGGAGAACTTCAAAATAGGGGCTATTAATTTATATTATATCTTTATATCTGTATTATGTGGTATCTTCCTCTAAGTTATTTGTACCATTTGTAATTTCGAAGACTGATTTTTCCCCCCAACCTCATAGTAAGTGGCCATTTTTCAAAGTCCAAAGAATGCCCAGGGAATTCTTAAAAATTCTGTCAGAAAATTAAAATATGAACGTGTGTGTGTGTGTGTGTGTGTGTGTGTGTGTGTGTGTGTACGCGTGCGCAGGCGCACAAGCGCACTAAGTCGTTTCAATCATGTCTGACTCTTTGAGACCTTAGGGACTGCGCCTGCCAGCTTCCTGTGTCCATGGGATTCTCCGGGCAAGAATACTGGAATGAGTTGCCATGTCCTCCCCCAGGGTATCTTCCTGACCCAAGGATCAAACCCACATCTCTTAAATCTTCTGCATTGGTAGGCAGGTTCTTTACCACTAGTGCCACCTGGGAAATCCAAAATATGAGCATAGTGGTATTTATGCCATAGGCTCCACCTATTTTCCTACCATCAGTATTGCCCAGAATATACTGTACTTTCTTGCCTGTAACCAGAGAGAAATATTATAGCTCTTATCTAAAGGCTATCTTTGTACACTGGATGCCTTTTTTTTTTTAATCATTATTCAAGCATATCACTCCTTCTATCTCAGGGTCATTTCTTTCACTCCCTTCTGGAAAACTTATTATGTAGCTGTTTCCTTTATTCAAAACAACAACAGCAACAAAGCAACTTCCTTCAAAACCTTTTCCATCACCAATCCATTCCTTCACTTTTCTTTACAGCAAAATTTCTACAAAATCGTTGCCTTTGCTCATTGGATCTCTCTTATGTTTGTCTCAGTCAAGATCTCATCATGACCACACTGCTGAAATCGGTCTTGTCAAGGCCTTAAGGTCACCTTATTAAATTCCCTGTTCAATGTTCAGTCTCATATTACTTGACTGATGGCTCCTTCTTAGGCTTCTCTGCTCTTCCCTCACTGTCCCCTGCACCTTGATAATGGAGCTCTCTGAGGCTTCATTAATGATTCTCTTCTTTATTGACACTCATTTTCTTGAGTCTTACCCAGTGTCATGGTTCTAAATACTCTCTGTGTGTCAGCAACTCCCAATTTATATCTCTAACATAGAGCTTTCCTTCGTATCTCACTTCCAACCATTAGAATATTTTGACTTTATCTTGAAAATACATTCAGTGTATTTGGAAACTAGTCGCGTATCAGCACCTTTGGTACTATTACCCTGGGCTACTGCCACCATGAGAGTTCAAGAGTGCCCTGAAGATATTTGGCCTGAGCAACCAAAAACATGGAGTTGTAGTGAACGAAGCGGCATCCAACATTGCCAATGACTCAAATTTCAGAGGCTTTTTGAGAAGCAAGATGGCAGCTTGTATCAAAAGCCTCTAAGCATTCATACGTTTGGGACCACTGGCCCTATTTTTATTTTTTTCAATAAAGGGAAAAGGCTCTGTTTCTAAGTATGATCATCATAATACTGTTTATAATAATATAAGAATAACATGGAGATATATACAATAGAACGTTAAATAAAAACATAAGATGATTCACTGACCATGATTAGGACAATGTAAAATATTGATGAAAATGGATAAGTTAAAATCAGAATTTGAAAATATAAAGCCAGTTAATTATGCTGAGCCAGTGAGAAAAGGAGTTATTAATTTTTGAGTGAAAATATTCCTGAATGTTTTGTTATGGCTTTATATTTATAATAGGGAAACACATTAGGAGTGTAATGAAGTGTCATGTCTTTATTTTAGACAATAGATCTATCTCTACATAAAATTTTTCCTCTATATAAAATTTTTGTCAAGTGGTGAAATGTTTAACAGTTTGTTTAAATTTACAAAGACTTTTCATGGATGTTTATGAAACTTTTAGGTTAGACTTCTAACCTAAGAGTTCTGTTTTATCCTGACAATATCATACTGGAATGCTCAGTTAAGGGATTGATTTCAAGGTCCAGTTCTATCACTTATTCCCTTTAATTTTGGTTGAAGTCAGTCAGATTTTTCATTTTCAAAATCAATCTCTCTTCTATCTACTTGATACAGTAGTTGTGAAGATCAACTGAGATGATGTATATGAAAATGCCTTAAAAATTATGCATCACTACAGAAATGTGAGAGATAATGGTAATTTAGATTGAGACAACTTCTGCTTCATTCTGAAGATTTTATCCTAAGGTTTTAATCATCATCTTCTGATCCTGAAAGTGATGTTTACCTTTGAAGGCAAGTTGATTATCTTTAAAGAACTAAGTAATAATAAAAACACATCCTTTTAAATGAAAAACAAAATTAAAGGATGTTAATAAATCATATAATTGCCTCACAAAAATTTGTGAAAGAAGAGAATCAGCAGGCACAATTCACTGTATGATCTTATACACATTCTAAGTGTATTAAACTTGAAAAAGTGACAGTTACACAAAAGTTCAAAAACTTGAACTAAGGAGGTAGCTGGCTACTGAGTCATCTTGTCTGTTGTTTAAATAAAAGGTCTTTTTGGCCAGGTTAAATATAAAATTAATTAAGTAATTAAGTAAAATAAGTCCAACAGAGAAAGATAGACACTGATCTAATTAATTAAAACAAAAGATTAAATAACCCATCTGGCCAGTAGTATATGTTTGGGTGTCCTGTGTATAGAATCTTAGAGTGCCAGATTCTCAATTAAGCACCAACGTCTCCTTGAAGAAGAAAATTCATGAAGAGAATAATCCAGTTAGAACTGAAGAAAGAAGAAAATATTAGTTTTAAAATTTAGAAAGTTGAAATTATGGCTCTCCTAAGAGACGCAGATTTATGCAGCACATGTCTAACAATCAAAACAAAAGGAAAATGAAGGGGTTTATCCGTCTGCTACAAATCTTTGCATTCTTTCCAAAGCTGCATATACATTATGGGTGGTGTGATTCACAGGATAAAAATAGAATGCATTGTAAATCAGGAGAAGCCAATTATTATTTTTGAAAGGACAACAAAAATTTACCCAAAGTTTATAGGCACTGCTGCAAAAGCTATACAATAAAAGCAATGTGATTATATAGTAGTTTAGCTAAAAGCAAATCATCTGATGCCAGAGTAAATGCACAGAAAATAAACTGCAAAGTATATCTTTGCTTATGAACATGGGAAACAGTTTTGGCTGAGATCCAAGCTTAAACTATTAAAAAAAAGGGAGAAAGCATGCTTTACGAAGTCTCACCATGGTAAGTGAAAGTATTTGCTAAATGAAATAAGTCCAACAGAGAAAGACAAATACTGTATGATACCACTCATGTGGAATCTAAAAGGCACAAGAAACTAGAAAATATAACAAAAAAAGAAGCAGACTTGCGGGTATAGAGAACAAACTAGTGGCTACCAGTGGGTAGAGGGAGGGGCAATACAGAGATGAGAGAATGGGAAGTAAAAACTATCGGATATTCAGGAGGATTCAAGGATGTATTATACAACATGGGGAATATGGCAAATGTTGTATGATAACTGTAAATGGAGTGTAACCTTCAAAATTGTACAAAAGTAAAATTTAAAAAAGGTTTCCCTCGCTCTTGACTGCAGTCCTTTTGTGTTAGTCACTCAGTCGTGTCCAACTTTGTGACCCCATGGTCTGCAGTCCACCAGACTCCTCTGTCCATGGGGATTCTCCAGGCAAGAATACTGGAGTGTGTTGCCATGCGCTGCTCCAGGGGATCTTCCCAACCCAGGGATCAAACCTGTGTCTCCAGCACTGTAGGTAGATTCTTTACCATCTGAGCTAGCAGGGTAGCCCTCATTCTTTCTTAATTATGTGCATCCAGCTTTTTCCACAAGGGCTTCTGAGCAGAAGCAGACAGAATATGTCTGCCAAGAAAGTAGGTGACAACTGCTCTGAATCTCAGCTCTGTTGCCTATAAAATGAGAAAGTAGAAGATATCTAAAATCCTTTCCAACTCTTAAAAAATACTATTTCTCATTCTGTTGTCCTTCAGTCTTCACACCAATTTCAGAAAGGCTGACTGCAAGTATTTTTGATACAAATTGCTTATATGATTGTCCTTTAAGACTATTTTTTTGCCTTTTGATATTTTAATTTTCTTCTTTATTTTTTTCTTGCGTTGGCTTCTCCATGCCCTTTATCTCATTTTCCCTTTCCCTTGGCCCAATCCCTCATTTTATTGGAACATATTCTCCAGGAGATCCTAAGGACAAAAAATGCAGGGGAGGTGAAAAGTTGAGTTCCTGCATATCTGAAAATGACTTTATTTTATTCTGACTCTCAACTGATTGATTGGTATCAGAATTCTAGGTTGAAATTCACTTGTGCCTCAGAATTTTGAAAGCATTTCTCTATGGTTCTTTAAGGCCTGTGTTGCTGTTGACACACCAACTACTGTTCCCAATTCTTGTATCTTTGCGTGTGAGTGCTTTTCTCCCTAAAAGCTTTCAGATTTTCTCTTTATTCCCCAAGTACTGAAAAATGCACTGTGGGGTGTTTTAAAACATTTATTTATTTATTTTTATTGTGCCTGTCAAACTGGCTGTTCATTCTCTTCTGTTCTTTGAAATTGTTTTTTATGATGTTCTTACAACTTTCTCCCCACTGGGCTCTCTGCTCTCTCTTTCTGAAACACCTAGCAATGAGATATTTAGACTTCTTGTACTGATCTCTAAATTTCCTATATTTGGTCTCCCATTTTCCTTCTATGCTTTCTTTGTTTTACTGTTTGGAATGTTTCCTTCAACCTTATTTTCTAATCATGCCATTGAAATCTTTATTTCTGTCATTATGTTTTAAGAGTCCCATTCCTTGAAAGTTCTCTTTGAACCACCCTGTACTCTTTTGTTTTAATGGATATATTGTATCTTTTTGTCTTTCTGAAAACCTCAATTTAGTTTTTTGTTTGCTGGATTTTTTTCTTTGACTTTTCTTTTGAGTTCCTTATAGCTATTACAGTAGTCTCCTGTGATCTGTGGGGATAACTTCCAAGATCCCCAGCAGATGCCTGAAACCTCATAGTACCAAACCCTAAAATTACTTTGTTTTTTCCCTATACATATAAACCTATGATAAAGTTTAATTTATAAATTAGGCACAGTGAGAGATGAACAACAATAAATAATAGTAAAATACAACAATTGCAACAATATACTGTAATAAAAGTTGTGTGAAGGTAGTGTCTCTCTCAAAATATCTTATTGTTCTGTACTTACCCTTCATGTGGTGTGAGATGAAAAAGTGACTATCTGATGAGATGAAGAGAGGTGAATGGCATAGGCATTATGGTGTAGAGTTAGGCTACTATTGACTTTCTGTTAACACATAAAAAGGAGGGTCATCTGCTTTGAGTGATCCTGGATCATTAAGCCATGACTTTGTCAATGGTTGGATGTCAGGGGATGTTGTGGTTGGGATCCTGGGTAGACTGGAGCAGAATTGCACAAGATTGCTTCAGGCTCCTCACAATACAGAGAAATTTAAATTTATGAATTATTTGTTTCTGGGTTTTTCCATTTAATATTTTCAGATAGCAGTGGACCACTGGTAGCTGAACCTGGGGAAAGTGAAACTGCAGACGAGGAAGAACAACTGTAGTTTATCTTGGTCCTTCTCATTCATACTGTGGCTTTGCCCAAAATGTCCAGTAAGCCTTGGATGTCCATTCATATTTAAGATGGAGTTCTTAAAAACCAACTGGAAGCTCTTTATATGACAATAAGACTCATTGAGGGTTTTGTGACTGCCTCAAACTGCAATATTCCCTTGAGGAATCCACAACTATTTGTAGACATGAGGATCCTACCTTGACCAGTGGCTGGTTTCCTCAGGAAGAATCTCTCCAGCTTGCAACTGGCATTGGCCAGAGTACATGGGGAAACTTGGTCATCACTTGGCCTTCAAAGCTGAGTCAGAGGGAGGAGGCAGGGATGGTAGGAGGGGTTCTTATTGTTCAATTCTGTTTTATGATTGGCATCCCACTCTCAGTGCTCCTGTAGCCTGTTTCTTGAATCCCTCCAGTGGATCCACAACCTCTGCCTACTTAAGAGAGAGGAAGCTGGACTATGTGGGTCTCTAGAGGTCTAACTGCTCTTTACTCATTTTCAATACACTCTTCTGCCATCAATCTCTCTTCCATATCCAGGAGAAATATGTTTGGGCTTGAGACTTTCCTGGTGGTCCAACTGTTAAGACTGTACATCCAATGCAGAGATCTGAGTTCAATCTTCGGTTGGAGAACTAGGATCCCTCAGGCTGCATGGTGCAGCCAAAAAAAAATTGCTTTTGGTCTCTAATTCCTAAGTCATCTAATGTTCTACAGTAATAGTTTTCTTGATAATTCATCAGCTTTTATAAATCATGTATTTTCCAGTTTTCTAAATATCACTGACATTGTTTTACTTCTGTCATTTGTTTTGTGTTTATGCCTTTTTTCCCCTTTTTTGTCATTTTTAACAGAGTGTATCTTGGGACAAAAGTAAATCTATGTTTTCCCTCTCATGTTGAAGCATAAATTATAATAATAAATTCTAGATGATAAAAGAACCAAACCAACCTTCCAGTCCTCGGATTTCAGTAACTAACACAATTGAAGCTGATTTTTTTCTCATGCAATTGCCCAAGTGGGTGTTCCTGACTCTTGTATATCTTTCTTCCATGTGCTAATCCAAGAACCCATATGCCTTCTATTTTATGGTTCATCTACTCCCTGGGAACTCCTTATCTGTGTACCAAGCTTGCTGAAGCAAAATAAGTCATTAAGAATACATACTTGCAAAAACAATCATTTGTAACAAGTGGTGCTGGGAAAACTGGTCAACCATGTGTAAAAGAATGAAAATAGAACACCTTCTAACACCATACACAAAAATAAACTCAAAATGGATTAACAATCTAAATGTAAGACCAGAAACTATAAAACTCTTAGGGGAAAACATAGGCAGAACACTCTCTGACATAAATCACGGCAAGATCCTCTATGACCCACCTCCCAGAGTAAAGGAAATAAAAACAAAAATAAACAAACGGGACCTAATTAAAGTTAAAAGCTTTTGTACAAAGAAGAAAACTATAAGCAAGGTGAAAAGGTAGCCTTCAGAATGGGAGAAAATACTAACAAACAAAGACTTTATCTCCAAAATATACAAGCAGCTCATGCAGCTCAGTTCAGTTCAGTCGCTCAGTTGGACCTGACTCTTTGCAACTCCATGGACTACAGTATGCCAGGCCTCCCTGTCTATCACCAACTCCTGGAGTTTACTCAAACTCCTGTCCATTGAGTCGGTGACACCATCCAACCATCTCATCCTCTGTCGTCCCTTTCTCCTCTTGCCTTCAATCTTTCCCAGCAGCAAGGTCTTTTCAAATGAGTCAGTTCTTCACATGAGGTGGCCAAAGTATTGGAGTTTCAGCTTAGTGTCAGTCCTTTCAATGAACACCCAGGACTGATCTCCTTTAGGATGGACTGGTTGGATCTCCTTGCTGTCCAAGGAACTCTCAAGAGTCTTTTCCAACACCACAGTTCAAAAACATTCTTTGGCGCTCAGCTTTCTTTATAATCCAACTCTCACATCCATACATGACTACTGGAAAAACCATAGCCTTAACTAGATGGATTTTTGTTGGCAAAGTAATGTCTCTGCTTTTGAATACGCTGTCTAGGTTGGTCCTAACTTTCCTTCCAAGGAGTAAGCGTCTTTTAATTTCATGGCTACAGTCACCATCTGCAGTGAGTTTGGAGCCCCCAAAAATAAAGTCTGACACTGCTTCTACTGTTTCCCCATCTATTTGCCATGAAGTGATGGGACGGGATGCCATGATCTTAGTTTTCTGAATGTTGAGCTTTAAGCCAACTTTTTCGCTCTCCTCTTTCACTTTCATCAAGAGGCTCTTTAGTTCCTCTTTGCTTTCAGCCATAAAGGTAGTATCATCTGCATATCTGAGGTTATTGATATTTCTCCCAGCAATCTTGATTCCAGCTTGTGCTTCATCCGGCCTAACATTTCTCATGAGGTACTCTGCATATAATAAGCAGGGTGACAATATACAGCCTTGACGAACTCCTTTCCCTATTTGGAACCAGTCTGCTGTTTCACGTCCAGTTCTAACTGTTTCTTCCTGACCTACATACAGATTTCTCAAGAGGCAGATCAGGTGGTCTGGTATTCCCATCTCTTTCAGAATTTTCCACAGTTTATTGTGATCCACACAGTCAAAGGCTTTGGCATAGTCAATAAAGCAGAAGTAGATGTTTTTCCAAAACTCTTTTGCTTTTTTGATGATGGACAGATGTTGGCAATTTGATCTCTAGTTCCTCTGCCTTTTCTAAATATGGCTTGAACATCTGAAAGTTCACAGTTCACATACTGTTGAAGCCTGGCTTGGAGAATTTTGAGCATTACTTTACTTGCGTGTGAGATGAGTGCAATTGTGCGGTAGTTTGAGCATTCTTTGGTATTGCCTTTCTTTGGGATTGGAGTGAAAACTGACCTTTTCCAGTCCTGTGGCCACTGCTGAGTTTTCCAAATT
>NW_011494700.1:2888616-2895110 GCF_000754665.1 Bison bison bison
GTGTGAGATGAGTGCAATTGTGCGGTAGTTTGAGCATTCTTTGGTATTGCCTTTCTTTGGGATTGAAGTGAAAACTGGCCCTTTCCAGTCCTGTGGCCACTGCTGAGTTTTCCAAATTTGCTGGCATATTGAGTGCAGCACTTTCACAGCATCATCTTTTAGAATTTGTAATAGCTCAACTGGAATTCCATTATCTCCACCAGCTTTGTTCATGCAGCTCAATACCAAAAACATGAACAACCCTATCAAAAAGTGGGCCAAAGAACTAAACAGACATTTCTCCAAAGAAGTCATATAGGTGGCTAATAAACACTTGAAAAGATGCTCAATGTCTCTCATTATTAGAGAAATGCAAATCAAAACTACAAGGAAGTATCATCTCATGTCAGTCAGAATGGCCACCATCAAACAGTCTAAATACTGGAGAGGATGTGGATAAAAGGTAACCCTCTTTTACACTGTTGGTGGGAATGAAAACTGGTACAGCCACTGTGGAGAATGGTGTGGAGACTCCTTAAAAAACTGGAAATAGAACTGCCACATAACCCAACGATCCACAGCTGGGCATACACACCGAGGAAACCAGAACTGAAAGAGACACATGTACCCCAATGTTCATCGCAGCACTGTTTACAATAGCTAGGACATGGAAGCAACCTAGATGTCCATTGGCGGACAAATGAATAAGAAAGCTGTGGTACATATACACAATGGAATATTACTCAGGTATAAAAAGAAACACAATTGAGTCAGTTCTAATGAGGTGGATGAAACTGCAGCCTATTATACAGAGTGAAGTAAGTCAGAAAGAGAAACACCAATACAGTATATTAACACATTTATTTGGAATTTAGAAAGACGATAACGATGACCCCATATGCAAGGCCGCAAAAGAGACACAGATATAAAGAACAGACTTTTGGACTTTGTGGGAGAAGGCAAGGGTGAGATGATTTGAAAGAATAGCTTTGAAACACATATATTACCATATGTAAAATAGATGACCAGTGCAAATTTGATGCATGAAGCAGGGCACTCAAAGCCAGTGCTCTGGGACAACCCAGAGGGATGGGGTGGGGAGGGAGGTACAAAGAGGATTCAGGATGGGGGGACACATGTGCACTTGTGGTTGATTCATGTTGATGTATGGCATAAACCATCACAATATTGTAAAGTAATTATCCTTCAATTAAAATAAATTAATTAAAAAAAGATAAGCTGAAAATATCAGCCAAATAAATCATTTTCATAATAAAAAAAATACTTGCTTCTTCAAAACCTTGGCCTGAAACTCATAGGTTTCTCCTCTCATTCCATTAATAAATAATTGCCACATGGCTAAATACAAAGGGAGGGAACAGAAACTGTTTTCTGCTGGGGAAACATATTATTTTGCCTGCCAACTAACCATCTCTACAGAGTCTTCCTTTCTGGCTACCAAATATCCACTTGTAAACTTGTGCTCTTCTTTTTGCAGATTTACTCCTCTTCAAGGGGGATAGCTTAAGTGCTCAATTTTATTCCTTTATCTATTTCAAAATCCAGTATTCCTGGACAATGTCAATCATTTCTATCAGATCCAGATGGGTCTCCTGAAAATCTGGCAACTTAGAGACTAAAGACAGGTTATCTTACTTCCTTACACCCTGCTAAGTACATATATACACAATATATAATGGTGGAGTATAGGCACCAGTCTAGAAAAGGAAGAATTGACAACAATAATTACTGGTCATGTTGCAGGAAGAAGACCCCTTCCAGGGCCCAAAAGGGGACTCTTGTCTAACACTCAGAAATGAATTTTCCAAGGAGACACATGTGCTGACAAAGCAAGAGATTTTATTAGCAAAGGGTGCCAGGGAGGAGAGAAGTAGGGCAAGGGAATGCAGGAGAACTGCTCTGCCACATGGCTTGCAAATTTTATGGCGATGGGCTGTCTTTCGCCAATCATTTTGACTCAGAGTCCTTCCTGGTGGTGCATGCCTTGTCCCGCCAAGATGGACGCCATTGAGGAGGATTCTGAGAGGCAGTTGGACATGTGGTGTCTCCTTTTGACCTTTCCTGAACTCTCCTGGTTGGTGGTGGCTTATTAGTTCCGTGTTCCTTACCAGGACCTCCTGTCCTAAAACAACTCATGCAAGTGGTTACTATGGTGCCTGGCCAGGGTGGGCGGTTTCAGTCAGTGTGTTTCCCCTAACAGTCAGCAGCGATGAGAGAATCCTGACGCGAAGAATTCTGCCAAAAGAGAATCCTTATTTAGGTACTTGATCTAATTCTGGAAGGAACTCTTGTTCATTTCACTCCACGGCCACCAGCACCATCTTCTTTTCCATTATCTTCCATGGGTACCTGAACTGGGTATTGGTGAGAACATCATGCTTTGTATTTGTTCAAATTTTCCATTTGCTTTCTGCTTATTCAAATTTTCAGCAGGTATCCTCAGAGCTGTTTGAAAGTCTTAACAGTCAAAGACTTTTCAAGGATATACTTGTGGTTTCTTTCACCAAACATCTGTTTTATTTCTTTCCAGTCAGTTCCATTGTCAGGATTCACCCTTCCCCCTCCCCCAGGGTAATTTCCTAGGTAAAGTTCTCCAATATGTATTATTTCTTTGACTCTTAGTCCTTGTGTCTTTTTTCTTATGTAATGACTGCTATCTTGAAGTCATCTGAAACAATCGTTTTGACTAAGAAGACAATAGCCCTAATCGTTTCTTTTCATAAGGCTAAACTGTTTAACTGAAAAATCTTAACAGGTTTTTTTATTTTTTTTTGCACCAAGTACTTTTAAATTTTATCTCCCACCTTCTACATATACAAGGTCTGGAAGCAATCAGATTTTATAAATTTTTTTTTCTACTTCTCAAACCAGCCAATTTTTGCCTGAGTTTATCTTTTTCCTGTAATATTTTGCTTAATCCAGCAATTTTCATCCAAAACAGTATCTCCTTCCAGCTTTTCCAGCCTCTTCTGGAATCGATTCTGGATTAATGCTATCTGCAGTGATAAATGGACCCCCAACTCTTAGTACCTTATGTCTTGTTCATGTAATCGTTTCTGGCTGGTGGGAGGCGTTCTTCCATGAGGTATTTCAGAAATATTGGCTCTTCCATTGGTACTGTAATTTTCCAGAACCAATCAGTAGAAATGGAAAAGCACACGGAGAAGGCTCAGGGCTTAAGTCTGTGTAGATAGTAACACACATATTCCATGCACACTGTATTGGTAAGAACTAAAGACATGGCCCCAAGTAGATATGTACAAATAGTCCTGGGAAACGGAGCCCGTGTTTGTGCATTGGCAACCTTGCAATGATTCTATAACTTGAAAGAGGAAGAAAAAATTCCTGTAGACAGTTGTCCATCTCTACCACATTTGGGGGGATGCAGAGCTAAATTTGATAAATTTGTGGGGATGCAGAGATAAATACATAGGGTGCAGAGTCTGAGCAAGCTCCAAGAGATGATGAAGGATAGGGAAGCCTGGAGTGCTGCAGTCCACAGGGTCGCAAAGAGTTGGACACAACTGAGTAGCTGAACAATAACAAGAGATAAATTATCTGCCAATTTGTAACATTTTCTACCATTTGACTTCATCTTTAGTATCAAAAAATATTTATCTCAGAATTATTTCTGGAACTTCCCTGGTGACCCAGAGGGAAAGAATTCACCTGCCAATGCAGGAAACATGGGTTCAAGCCCTGGTCTGGGAAGATCAAGCATGCTGTGGAGCAACTAAACCCATGCACCACAACCATTGAGCCTGTGCCTAAGAGCCTGGGAGCTGCAACAACTGAAGCCTGCGTACCTAGAACCTGTGCTCTGCAACAAGAGAAGGCTCTGCAATGAGACGCCCGCACACCGCAACTAGGGAGTAGCCCCGATCTGCTTGCTACAGCTAGAGAAAAAGCCTGTGCATCAGTGAAGACCCAGTACAGCCCAAAATCAACAAATACATAAAATTATAGGAAAAAGAAAAAAGGAATTCTTTCTATCTCGGAAAGCCTTCACACTTTACTAACACCAAGGAAGATGTTTTTATTTCTCTTTTCAATTATTTTGGTTGTCTCCAACTTAATAAGTAGAACAGTTATTTGATGTCTTATTGTATTAATTATAAAAGAAGTAATCTGTTTTAAGGCTGAATATCTCAGCTACATAAGATGCTTTCCAGCTCATGGCACTTTCTCCTTTCTTTGGGATCTCTTTCTACAATATATGACAATCACCTTTGACCAGGGCCGCTGATACAAACTGGGTTATACATTCTCTTTAAAAGAAAATGAAATATGAAAACAGTGAGACATAATGTTTATGACTCATGAGAGTTGAGTCACTCAAATGGTAGTTCTCTAGCAGTAAACATATTCTTGGTATCTTGTGCGAGATTCCTTCAAGTTACCTTCGATTCTTCCTCTCCTGAAAGTTTTTGTTCAATTCCTTCTGCAGTATCTTGAGAAACAGCAGCACTGTCCCCATAAATTCTCCTTTATACTTAATCTAGCCAGAGCAAATCTCTGTTGTGTGTTAACTGCAACCAGGAGACCCTTAATTAGAACCCCAGGGAATGCAGACTTATCATGGATTTTCATTATCTGTCTGATATCCATTGGCATTTTGAAGATTTTTTTTCTCATTAATTCTTAAGTTAATGGCTTAGATCGACTGCATTATATTGTGGGCTATATGTCTTTTCAGAAGGCTAAGTGATTTCTTAGAACTAGATAAATGTTGGCTACACTATTGAATAGGATGAAGTTCACACATTTTTCTGCCTGCTTTTTTGTCAGCAACATAGTGGTCATAGGAAAATATGTAACAACATTTTTCTGGGATAGTGGCATTATAGACAACCAATATCTTGCTCAAGGTCATACAATAGGTAAGTGATGGAGATGGTATATTAACTTCATCTACAAGACTCCGTAGCAAAGTTAAAGACCTCACCATATATAAAATTTTACATGTCATACATTTAAATAGATGCTAAGAGATTGAAGATTAAAAAAACCCTCTATTCTTTGAAAAATCTATGGCTTATCAGTAATTAAATGATATCAACAGAAGATGGTGGCTGAAAAGAGAACAGTATACTGGGGACTATGAAGATATGGAAAAGAAACCTGCATGCCAGTGTGGGTATTTGAAGAATGCTTTTGGTTGAGAGATCTTTCTGTGTTGTTGGGTGTTGTCCTTATAGACATGCCTGAACTGGCTAAGTCTGCTCCTGCCCCAAAAAGGGCTCTAAATAAGCTGTGACCAAGGCCCAGAAGAAGGACGGCAAGAAGCGCAAGTGCAGCCGCAAGGAGAGCTACTCCGTGTACCTGTACAAGGTGCTGAAGCAAGTCCATCCGGACACCAGCATCTCGTCCAAGGCCATGGGAATCATGAACTCCTTCATTAACGACATTTTCAAGCGCATCGTTGGTGAGGCATCGCGCCTGGTGCATTACAACAAGCGCTCAACTATCACATCCAGGGAGATCCAGACCGCCGTGCGCTTGCTGCTACCTGGGGAGCTGGCCAAGCACGCCATGTCCGAGGGCACTAAAGCTGTCACCAAGTATACCAGCTCCAAGTAAATATAATATGCCTAGCTGCTGTTAATGGAGAAGGCAATGGCACCCCACTCCAGTACTCTTGCCTGGAAAATCCCGTGGACTGAGGGCCTGGTGGGCTGTAGTCCATGGGGTAGCTAAGAGTCGGACATGACTGAGCGACTTCACTCACTTTTGGTTGAGAACATCTGAGCTAAGACTTACTGAATTATTAGATGTTAACAGAGCAGCGAGATGGAAGGGATGAGAAGGGTCTTCTAAGTAGCAGGAAAAGCATGAGCAAAGTTATAGAAGAATAAATCTGTTGCTACTATGAACTACAAATGTTTGGAATTCAGAAAGCATAGGGTAGAGGGTAGGAAGATTATATTTGACAGGCTGGTAATGATCAGTTCCTGAAGAATTTAGTGTAGCTAGCCTAACGTTTGATTGAAGAGGGAACATATTGTAGTAAGGAGGAGCATAGGTTCTGGAGCCAGACTGCCTCAGCTTGATTTCTGGATCTGTATGATCTTGGCAAGTTCTTTAACAACCATGTACCTCAGTTTACCTGGGCTTGCTGGTGGCTCAGTGGTAAAGAACCTGCTTGCTATTGCAGGAGACATAAGAGATGCAGGTTTGATCTTTAGGTCAGGAAGATGCCCTGGAGAGAAAAGTGGCAACCCATTTCAGTATTCTTACCTGGGAAATTCCATGGACAGAGGAGCCTGGTGGGCTATAGCCCATGGGATCACAAAGGAGTCGGACAAGACTTATCAACTAAATAACCTCAGTTTACTCATCTGTCACCCTGCTTATTTAACTTATATGCAGAGTACATCATGAGAAACGCTGGACTGGAAGAAGCACAAGCTGGAATCAAGATTGCCAGGAGAAATATCAATAACCTCAGATATGCAGATGACACCACCCTTATGGCAGAAAGCAAAGAGGAACTA
>NW_011494700.1:2895210-2910525 GCF_000754665.1 Bison bison bison
CATGGCATCCAGTCCCATCACTTCATGGGAAATAGATGGAGAAACAGTGGAAACAGTGTCAGAGTTTATTTTTTGGGGCTCCAAAATCACTGCAGATGATGACTGCAGCCATGAAATTAAAAGACGCTTACTCCTTGGAAGGAAAGTTAGGACCAACCTAGATAGCATATTCAAAAGCAGAGACATTACTTTGCCAACAGAGGTCCGTCTAGTCCAGGCTATGATTTTTCCTGTGGTCATGTATGGATGTGACAGTTGGACTGTGAAGAAGGCTGAGCGCTGAAGAATTGATGCTTTTGAACTGTGGTGTTGGAGAAGACTCTTGAGAGTCCCTTGGACTGCAAGGAGATCCAATCAGTCCATTGTGAAGGAGATCAGCCCTGGGATTTCTTTGGAAGGAATGATGCTAAAGCTGAAACTCCAGTACTTTAGCCACCTCATGCGAAGAATTGACTCATTGGAAAAGACTCTGATGCTGGGAGGGATTGGGGGCAGGAGGAGAAGGGGACGACAGAGGATGAGATGCCTGGATGGCATCACTGACTCGATGGACATGAGTTTGAGTGAACTCCGGGACCTGGTGATGGACAGGGAGGCCTGGTGTGCTGCGATTCATGGTGTTGCAAAGAGTTGGACACGACTGAGTGACTGAACTGAACTGAACTGAAGAAGGAGGTAATAATACTTGTTACAAAGATTAAATAAGTTAATGTATATAAGAATGATTAGAATAGCTCCTGGAAAATAGTAAGTGCTGTATAATATTTACTGTTTAATTTTGACAAAATTAGTAGAACTTCTGTGGGTTGAGAAAAAAATTTTAAATGATTCCAAGGTTTCTGAGTATCTTGATGATTGATGGTGCCATTTCCTAAAAATGAAAAATGTAGGAAGAAAAGCAAGGTCAGTTGAGGAACATAATGGATTTTGGCTTTAAAATGTGATTTTGATACTTGTGAGTCATTCAGCTGGGCATATTCTACGAACATTAAGTTTTAGAAAACTGATATTCAGAGATAAATTTAGAATACAAGAATCCTTACAGAGATATTGATGAAGCAATAATGGTGAGTAAGATATCCAAGATAAATGTGTGCCGAAGAATACTGTAATAAAGATGAAGCCCGGAGAGGGAGAGTGGGTGGAACCTCATGAAACAGATAGATGTAAATCCAAGGATTTGGACTCAGACTAGAGTGTTTTTTCCTGCTGCAGCACAGGAAGCTATTCTGTGAATCAGATGTTGAGACTAAAATTCCCACAATGCCGATATGAGAAAGGTTGAAAGGAAAAGGATACTTTTCTAATGTTGATGACAGTGTTACTGGTTAAACTTTTAAAAACAATGAACATGATCATTGACCTGGAACTTTCCCATCTAGAAGTATATATATTAAACTGGTTATCAGAGATACACAGATTCATATACAATCATGGATCTATGATGGTTTGTTTATAAATAAACAAGAGTACTGGAGTGGGTTGCCATTGCCTTCTCTGATGTTAAAAAAAATTTTTTTTCTATTTATTTACTTTTTTCCCCCCTCAATTTGTTTGGCTGTGCTGGGTCTTAGTTGTAGCATTCGAAGTCTTAGATGCAGCACATGGGATCTAGTTCCCTGACCAGGGATTGAACCGGGGCCTCCCACATTGGGAGTGTGGATCTCAGACACTTCACCCCAGGGAAGTCTCTAGACTTTAGTTTTTAGCGTGGTTTAGGTTCACAGCATAGTTGAGTGAAAAGTATAGAGAATTTCCACACACTCCCTGACTTCCAGGCACACAACCACCCCACCATCAATGTCACACACCAGTTCATGAACTTACATTAACACACCATGATCATGCAAATCCTGTCGTTTACATGAGAGTTCATGCTTGGTGTTGTACATTCTAGGGGTTTTGAAAAATATATAATGACATGTATTCACCATTACTAGTATAATAATAAGTAGTTTCATTTCATTCAATCATGGATAGTTTTGTGCTATTTATAGTACAGGAAAAATTAGAGAACAAGCTAAACATACAATATCGTGTGATCAGTTCAGTTCAGTCGCTCAGTCATGTCCGACTCCTTGCAACCTCATGAACTGCAGCACGCCAGGCCTCCCTGTCCATCACCAACTCCCGGAGTTCACGCAAAGCCATGTCCATCGAGTCGGTGATGCCATCCAGCCATCTCATCCTCTGTTGTCCCCTTCTCCTCCTGCCCGCAATCCCTCCCAGCATCAGAGTCTTTTCCAATGAGTCAATTCTTCGCATGAGGTGGTCAAAGTATTGGAGCTTCAGCTTTGGCATCATTCCTTCCAAAGAAATCCCAGGGCTGATCTCCTTCAGAATGGACTGATTGGATCTCCTTGCAGTCCAAGGGACTCTCAAGAGTCTTCTCCAACACCACAGTTCAAAAGCATCAATTCTTCAGCGCTCAGCCTTCTTCACAGTCCAACTCTCACATCCATACATGACCACTGGAAAAACCATAGCCTTGGCTAGACAGACTTTTGTTGGCAGAGTAATGTCTCTGCTTTTTAATATGGTGCACTGGGACGACCTAGAGGGATGGTATGGGGAGGGAGGAGGGAGGAGGGTTCAGGATGGGGAACACATATATACCTGTGGCGGATTCATTTCGATATATAGCAAAACCAATACAATATTGTAAAGTTAAAAAATAAAATTAAATTAAAAAAAAATAATATGCTATCTAGGTTGGTCATAACTTTCCTTCCAAGGAGTGTGATAGCTAATATAAATAAGGGCTCATCCAACTGATTAATATGCAGCCCTTAAAAATATACTTGACAGCGTATTTAATAATATGAGAAAATCTTTTTAATACATCAAAAAATAAATAAGAATCAAGTAATGGAATTATTTATACATACTTATTTATAGTATATAGTCTACATTTGTGTATACGGTATAATGTTACTTTTATATTACATGTGTATAAACTCACATACGTGCCTGCATATGTAGAAACAGACAAATGCTGAACAGATATACATAAAGATGTAAAAGATTATTACAATAAAGTTGTAATAAATAGTTTCAACCCAAAACTTTTTCATACTAAAAATTGAATATATGAATAACATATAACACTTTGTAGCGTAAGGTGTATGATGTGTTGACTTGATACATTTGTGTATTATAATATGACCATTGTAGCATTAGCTAAAACCTCTATCATGTCACATAATTATAATTTCTTTTTGTACTGAGAACATTAATGACCTAGTCTCTTAGTAATTTGAAGTATATAATAGACTATTTTTAAACTATAATTGCATTGCTGTGTATTAGATCTCCAGAACTTATTCACCTTCTAAGTTTTCCCCATCTGACCAACATATCTGCATTTTCCCAACCATCAGCCCCTGCTGCCCACCTTTCTATTTTGTTTCCATGAGTTCAGCTTTTTTAAGAGTCCTCATAGAAGTGATATCTTACA
Source organism: Bison bison bison (assembly GCF_000754665.1). Taxonomy (NCBI): domain Eukaryota; kingdom Metazoa; phylum Chordata; class Mammalia; order Artiodactyla; family Bovidae; genus Bison; species Bison bison. The sequence continues at coordinate 2,898,668 of NW_011494700.1, forward strand.
GTATTTGTCTTCAACTTCCTGACTTATCTCACTTAGCATAATGCCTTCAAGGTGCATCCTTGTTGTTCAGATGGAAGAATCCCATATTTAGCTATTGTGAATAATGCTGCAGTAAACACGGCAGTGTAGACATCTTTACAGCCTCGCCACCTGGGAAGCCCTGGGACATCTTATACCAGCATGATACGTATATCAACTATCTCCTATTTCCTTGCTTGCAGACTCTAGCCTGTTTTCTGAGTGCACTCCCTAATTGAACTTTCTTGCACCACCACCCTCAGGAGTTCATATAAAGAGCTGGCTGTAGAGTTGGGGCAGGTGTGGGTTTGGCACTCAGGGTGCTTGAGTGAGATTTTTCTAGAAGTTCATGGGCAGGCTTCACACTGGAGTCTAGAACATGTCAGCAGAAATTGTGTCTCTTTCATGATGTCTGATAGTATCTGCCTCTTTTTCTGTCTCCTTCCTACCTCCTCCCACTCCCCAGTCTTGAAGATCTTGCTTTAATGCTCTGAGGGCTTCAAGATTGAGATGGGTTTCTTTGGTAGCATCCTGCACAGCTGGGGAAGCCATGTGCTCACTTACCACTCTTCCTTTGAGCAGACTATATTTACTGAGGAGTGAGGGTACTATGTGATCAGAAACATGACACTATAACCCTTCTTCTCTTCTGCTTCATTGCTTCCAGGAGCTAGAGGTGTACAGTGGACCCTCCATATCCATGGGTTCCACAGTTATGAATTCAACCAATTGTGAATTGAAATAGTTTAAAAAAGTCCAGAAAGTTCCAAAAAGCAGAACATGCATCTGTTCTCTGCAGCAAATATTTACATAGCATTTATATTATATTAGGTATTGTAGATAATCTAGAGATGGTTTAAAGTGTTTGGGTAAATATGCATAGATTATATGCAAATACTATATCATTTTATATAGGGGACTTGAGCATTCTTAGATTTTGATATCCATGTGGGATCCTAGAATCAATCCCTTGTAAATACTGAGGGATGACTCTATTTAATGATGAGCCAGGCAAAACTTCTGGGGATAGACTAGTTGTTTAAATGTTCTCTTTCTTGATGCTAATCTGAGTTAGCTGCTCATTGTTCTGAGTTTCTTTATCATAGTCTCAGTTCAGTTCAGTTGCTCAGTCATGTCCAACTCTTTGTGACCCCATGCACTGCCAGGCTTCCCTGTCCATCACCAACTCCCAGAGCTTACTCAAACTCATGCCCATTGAGTCGGTGATGTTATCCAACCATCTCATCCTCTGTTGTCCCCTTCTCCTCCTGCCTTCAATCTTTCCCTGCATTAGGGTCTTTCCAGATGAGTCAGTTTTTCGCATCAGGTGGTCAAAGTATTGGAGTTTCAGCTTCAGCATTAGTCCTTCCAATGAATATTCAGGACTGATTTCCTTTAGGATGGACTGGTTGGATCTCATTGCACTAGACTATTATAGTCTAGTCTAGTGGAATTCGCTTAGCCATATCCGACTGTTTTCGACCCCATGGACTGTAGCCTGCCAGGCTACTCTGTCCATGGAATTGTCCAGGCAAGAAAGAATACTGGAGTGGGTTGCCATTCCCTTGGCCAGGGGATCTTCCTGACCCAGGGATTGAACCTGCGTCTCCTACATTGCAGGCAGATTCTTTACCATCTGAGCTACCAGGGAAATCCCTTATTTATCAGGGGGATAGCCAAAGAGTATGAATTTTGACTTAAGACAAGGTAAAATTCCTGCTGATGTGAGCTGTGAATACTGAATCATCTTCTATCAGTTAGCTCAGTATTGGGGCATTAAGACCCTGGAGAAGGAAATGGCAACCCATTCCAGTATTCTTGCCTGGAGAATCTCATGGACAGAGGAGCCTGGCAGGCTACAGTCCATGGGGTCGCCAAGAGTCAAACATGACTGAATGACTAACACACACACGCAGGGCATTAAGATATGACTCAGATTACAAAATGGTATTTTTCACATTGATCATTGTATGTGCATGTGTGTGTGCATGTGTGTGTTTCCACATGTCTCAGTAACCATGAGAAGAGAGAATAAGGATTTTCTGGAGCCAAGGTCAAGGCATACTTGGGCATTGGTTACAATACCATAAATCTCATCTTGCTGGCAATAGTAATCATGCTAAACACTTTTGGCTGTAATATACTTGGATCCTGACAAGTTTAGGATAAGAATAAATTAGGCATTATTGTTAATCAGTTTTGAGGGTTATGTAGGGTATATGCAGACCTAAGCAAAAAATTATTTTAGAACCAGTTTTGTCTTAACATATTTTGGAGAATATCCAAGTCTGACTGAAAAACAAACCCCTGAACTAAATTTGTACTGAAATTGGACAGTTTGTATACCAATTATTATGAAAATAATGCTCAGCCTTTTTTTTTTTTTTAATTCTTCCATTAGTAGCTTAAAACTTCACTTTGTGCATCTCCTCCAACCCATTGCTTTGATTGTGGGCTAGTGAACCCTGAGTGGCTTTTTCTTTTTTTATAAAACTTCACATTATGAGACAGAGATATGAGATATATATATATATATATGACTATGTGAATATGTTTATATTTGTATATATTTAGATATATTTAAGGAATCTTATAGATACACACATATAATTTTAAGAAAGAGATAGGATTATAAAAAGAATTTCTAGAATATTCTTTTAATGAAAAAATTTCCACAAGAACTAAAGATTTTAAAGAAGGTCGTGGTTAGTGGTTATCTGAATTAAACGAACATAGATCCTGAAGACAACGCATTTGCAGACCTGCACACTAGCTGTACCTGCTTTTACATTGTGATCAGGATGAAAAAACAATGCCAGAACTAGAGGCCAATGCTGCTCACCACAGACCATTTGGGGAATTGGCTTGAACTAAATTGATTAGAATCAAACTATGGGCATCTCTGGTAGCTCAGATGTAAAGAATCTTCCTTCTCTCCCTTAGCGCAACAAATTTTTTGGAGCATAATATCTACAAGGTAGAAGTAAGATACAATCTGACTCTCAGTTTGTTTACTTTCAAATTAGGATCACTGACAGATTTATTTAGAAGTAACTTTTCATTTCATTCACTGCTTTAGAAGGCCTAAATAGCATATCTCTATATACTGGATATATTGCCCAGGAAAAAGTTCAAGTAGATTATATAAATAGTTCTTTTTGATTAAATAATTTGGATTGACTTAGTTAGTAGTTTGGAATTTCAGCTTGGAAGTGAAGTGTTACATTTAAAAAACTCCCACCCCCGCTCCCCTAAATAAAAACAGTCTAAAATAGGTTACATCAAACTTTTGAATCAGTTGTTTTACCTAAATGAGAAAATACATATATTTTGACTACTCACTTCAGTTCAACTGATCTATCAACCTGAAACTTACATATTAAATAAGCACTCTGAACATCTATTAAGTGTATAATAAAGCTAGACCCTGAGGATAAAGTTAGAAACAGCATCCAAAGAAACCTAGAAAATATTGAGTCACTGAGACTTTCTTCAAATTCATATATATATGGGAGTCTAGAAATGGTACTGATGAACCTATTTGCAGGGAAGAAATGGAGACACAGAAGTAGAGAATGGACTTGTGGTCACAGTGGGGGAAGGAGAGGGTGAGGCAAATGGAGAAAGCAGCAATGACATACATACACTACCATGTGTATAATGGATAGCTGGTAAGAAGTTGCTATACAACACAAGGAGCCCAGCCTGGCACTCTGTGATGACCTAGACCGGTGGGATGGGGGAGGGAAGGGAGGCTCAACAGGGAAGGGATACACTTACAATCATGGCTGATTCTCCTTGTTATGGCAGAAACCAAAACAACATTTAAAGCAATTTTCCTCCAATTAAAATATAAATTAAAAAAGTATCAGATGTCAGTGAGATTCTAATAATAAATTGTGGTCTAAAATATTTATGTAGTTTTGTAAATTAGTCCTTTCAGGGTCAGTTCAGTTCAGTCACTCAGCCATGTCCGACTCTTTGCGACCCCATAGACTGCAGTTCGCCAGGTTTCCTTGTCCATCACCAACTCCCAGAGCCTGCTCAAACTTATGTCCATCCAGTCGGTGATGCCATTCAACCATCCCATCCTCTGTTGTCCCCTTCTCCTTCGGCTTTCAGTCTTTCCCAGCATCAAGGTCTTCTAGCCTATGAATGGAGAAGGAAATGGCAACTCACTCCAGTACTTTTGTCTGGAAAATCCCATGGACGGAGGAGCCTGGTAGGCTACAGTCCATGGGGTCACTAAGAGTTGGACATGATTGAGCGATTTCACTTTGACTTTTCACTTTCATGCATTGGAGAAGGAAATGGCAACCCACTCCAGTGTTCTTGCCTGGAGAATCCCAGGGACGGGGGAGCCTGGTGGGCTGCTGTCTATGGGGTTGCACAGAGTCAGACATAACTGAAACGACTTAGCAGCAGCAGCAGCAGCAGCAGCAGCAGCAGCAGCCTATGAATAGCCATTGCTCCTGTTTGTGAATTGAGGGGCTCTGTGGATATCTCCCAGCATGGATCTTTATCTCTGTCCTAACAAGGCTCATTGTCCACCACTAAAACCACATTACTTTGAGTTATTGGTTTAATTTCACAAATATTTACTGACTTTAATTATATTCTCACCACTGTGTTAGTTACTCAGGGACCCAAGAAATTGATCAAGTTTTGACTCCTTAGTGTGAATACACACCTCTCATAAGAAGATGCAGTGATTTTATCTGAAGGCAAAAAGGAAGCAGGACTTAGTCATCTATGTTAGGAGGAAGGTGAGATGGTTGAATCAGAAAACCAGAGAGAATTTTTTAGGTTGGTAAGCTAAATGTAATATTCCAAAGAGAATGTTGCAAAGTATCTCATTTCACTTATTACAGGGATTTCATAGACTATATTTATGAGTCCAATAATTTTCAAATTGATGAGTCTGCAAAAATCTCTCTCCCGTCTTTGGTAGTTCTGATATGGTTTATTAACTTTTAATATAATCTAAATTTTTAATTTAAAAAACCTTGATTTTTAAATTAATAATCAAAAAGTTCAATAAGATGTTAACAGAAAGAAAACTGTTTCTTAACAATTGTATTCCACTGCTAAATTTCCTTTGCAATAATACACTATTTTGAGATGACATTATTCATATGCCCTGAATATGACATTGAATTTGTAGTTGATTTGTAACAGTAGGATTGTTTTTCTTCATTTCCATTTGTTTCTACAAACTCTATTGCTGTTTATATATATATAAACTCTATATAACTTCCAGTTCATCTTAAAGTCATAAGTTCTATATATTAAAAGCAATGGAAAGTCATGCATATTTCAGTAGCAGTATAGGTATATTAGATATTCTACATTCAGATGTTTGCATTATAAGAAAACCCATCAATTACTCTGAACTGTGTCAGCCAAATTGAAAAGTCTAAAGGTATTAAAGGTGAAAGGGACAAAAACTCCCTGCTTATACTCAAGTTTCAGCTCTCAAATTAATATGTTCTGGTTATTCTTCTTGAAAGAAAAATAAATCTGGACCTATAAACAGGAGACCACCTCAGATAAGTAATTCTACTCTTGGTTGAGTAATGTGCATTTTATTAGCTCTGTAAGTGTGAATTGACATAACAGATGCTAATGGTTTTAGAAAGATGTTGAGGCCCAACAGGTCAATGATCCATGATGTCTAAATTTCTTAAACCCATATTTGCATAATTTACCTTTCAAACATTTCATAAACACACATTTATAGGATAGACTAGGTTTATAGGATAAACCACATTAGTTTATTAGTTCTTGCTCACAAGCTCTGGGGACATTTGTGACTAGTAAAATTTTCATCAATCAGAAGCTAGCAAACTGGAAAACTTCAAATATTTAGATTCTCTCATTTAGGTGTGTGTCTAATTTTATGAGGCAAGTCAGTAAATATTTCATACCTACATACTTGTGATGTACACTGTGCTGGAAATTGTACTTACAAAATGAATAAGGCATTGACTTTTTCATTTCTGAACTCTTGTTTAGTTGGTAAGTTAAACAGGTGAACTGATAATTATAATAGTTCTATTGTTCTAAATTTTATCTTGCTCAGACGATAAAGAATCTGCCTGCAGTGTGGGAGACCTGGATTTGATCTCTGGGTTGGGAAGATCCCCTGAAAAAGAGCATGGCAACCCCCTCCAGTATTCTTGCCTGGAGAATCCCCATGGACAGAGGAACCTGGTGGGCTACAGTCTGTGGGGTTGCCAAGAGTTGGACATGACTAAGCGACTAAGCACTTAGAGTAAATATGTTGTGATAAGGACTTCAGTTAAAAGTTGGGTCTTAAGATATATTCTAGAATCATAAAGCTTTTGCCTTTCCCTCTTGCCTGGAAAATCCCATGGACGGAGGAGCCTGGTAGGCTGCAGTCCATGGGGTCGCAAAGAGTCGGACACGACTGAGCGACTTCACTTTTACTTTTCACTTTCATGTATTGGAGAAGGAAATGGCAACCCACTCCAGTGTTCTTGCCTGGAGAATCCCAGGCACAGGGGAGCCTGGTGGGCTGCCGTCTCTGGGGTCGCACAGAGTCGGACACGACTGAAGCGACTTAGCAGCAGCAGCAGCAAACACTGCTTTCATCTCCATCTGCATCTTCACCGTGAAAATCACCAGCCAGAATGATGAGCTGAAGATGCAGTAAAAGCCTAACACACTGTGTTCTCTCTCATTGATTGTTATAACCATGGCTCACCTCATTATATTTCATGCTGTTAAAAAAATCTCTTATCATTTTCTCATAAGTTCGAGTTTATAAGCATTGCTTAGTTGCTGGTGGTGTTAATTCAGATCACATCACTTCAGTTACATTCAGTGTAGTATGGATGTGTGTGTGTGTGTCTGTGTGTGTGTATGTTAGTTGCTCAGTTGTATACAACTGTTTGTGACCCCATGGACTGTAGCCCGCCAGGCTTCTCTCTCCATGGAATTCTCCAGGCAAAAATACTGGAGTGGGTAGCTTTTCCCTTCTCTGGGGATCTTCCCTACCCAGAAATCAAACCCAGGTCTCGTGCATCGCAGGCAGATTCTACTGTGTGAGCCACCAGAGAAACCCATAGTTTGGTTCTGATCATTTTAGTTCAAACCAACTCCCCAAATGGTCTAAGGTGAGCAGTGTTGGCCTTTAATTATGGTATTTTTTTTTCATCTTGATCATAATGGAAAAGCATATAAGGTAAAATTAGCATGCAGGCCAGCAAATGTATTATGTTCAGGATCTATGTACAATTAATTTAGGTAACCACTGTCTAAAAAAATGTGGAATTTTTTTCATTAAGATAGTATTCTAGAAATTCTTTTTATAATCCTACATCATTATTAAAAGTATATGTCTGTATCTATATGTCCTTAAATATATTTAAATATATTCAAATATAAACATATTCACATATATATATACACACACATGGACAGAGGAGAACATTATAGTCAACATAATTTAAAAGTATTTTTTCTTCATGTGTTTCTTCAAAATCTTTCAAGTCTACAAACCCCCACGTGCTGAATTTCTTTTTTCTCCATACCCTACCTACTTCCACCTTCATTTTCAAATTCTAATTCTTTATGCAGTGGAAACTTCTAGTATCTTAATGTGGTTATTGATAAATTCTTGTTAAACCAATGCTACTGTATTGATTTTTATTTCAAACTCTGTTATATATATACAGTTCAATTTACCTCAACAAATGTTGTTCTATCATTTTCTCTTTAGAAAGCAAAGTGCTGTATATATTGGGTTTTTAAGTTGAATTTAAATCATTGAGCCTCGGTGTCTTCACCTGTGAAGATGTTGTGAAGAAAATCACACTAGGAAGAGGTAGGAAATGTCAATTGCATCTCCGTTGCAGAATTTTAAATTCTGTGCCTCCAAATTTTTTACTTATAAGCGACAGATTGAAAATTTTAGGATTAGGAAGCCTCTTAGAAGGAATAAGGCATTTGTTTGAAGGTCTCATCAGAAGTTTAAAATCATAAATCTATGTTTCTCTCTTGACTTCTGGCAACCTGGATGGCAAGGTATATTAGGATATGATTTTGCCATCAGCAAAGTGAGTAGAGAGGATTTCAGAATGGGAGCGAGAGTACAGGGTATGATCCCAATTTCCTTGACTACCCAAGTCCAGGCTAGATTCTGACATCTGCCTCCTTCAGTTCCTGACTGCGAACCCCCATGTGCTAAATTTCTCTGTCCCCACACCCTCCCTGCTTCCATCTTCATTTTCAAATTCTAATTCTTCATGCAGTGAAAACTGCTCGTGTCTTAATGTGGTTATTGACAAGTTATGAGGAACAATGTCTATTCTGTGACAGAATCCATACAAACCTGCTGACTGAGCTTTTCTTTCTTACTGCATTCTGCAATGTTTACTCTTTATGTTTTCCTTTCACTTCACATTCTAAACTAGAAATGATGAGATATTGGCAGTGACCACGGTGACACTTTTTAATCTTCTCGTCACTCTTTAAGCTGTTATTTCAAGATTATTTTATTCTTCTGCCATTTACTTTCTCATCTGAATTTCAGTTTGTTTCTATGTTTTTAGTGCATCTTTTTTTGTGTGTGTGGGGGGTGGGGAGAGCATTTATGAGAGATCTTACCAAATACACAGTATATGAAATTTCTTTTGAATTAAAAAAATTTAGGTTGTTTTGTGCACTCCCCACCCATCCCTGAGCAAACCGTTCAGGAAAGCAGACAAGAGCACATTTTATTCTAATTCTTAATAAGGGTGACTTTGCTGTTAATTTCTGTTATGGTAGGATTTATGTCCCTTGCTTACTTCTGTCTCCCATAGAACCCATTAAAATTCTTGGCATATGTGCATTTACTATCTGAAGGAGAGGGGATGGCATTTGAAAAAATTAACAGAATTCCTGTAGAAGCATAATGGGCCAAATATAGATCCTACAAAAGACAGGCAGGAATGAATGGTTATTGTCGATTGGGGAAATGAATTTTGTTTAGAATAAACTTCATGAAGAGTAACGGGAGAAGATAAAGATGAACATGTTTCTTTTGGTCAGAGTATGAAGGGCTGGGTCTGCCATGCTAAAGCAATTGTACTCTATCCTTTAGGCCAGGACTTACAAGCTTGAATTCCTATAGGTAATATTAAAGAATAGAGAGGCCAAAGGAAAGTGTTTTATGTCCTTCTTATTCTCCAAGAATCAACAGTCTGAGCACTGAAATGAACAGATCTGATTAAGAAGACGAAAGAGAATGGTAGGAAGCATGGCGACACAGAACATACCTGCTCTGTTTAAAGACAGTGGTGGTGCTCAGCTTCTGCCTACAGATTCCACGTGGGAATTTGAGCACAGTGTCATCAGATATTATCCTTTTTTTTCCCCCCAAAATTTCACACATCTGAAATTTGATATGAAATGACCTGCCATAAATTTTGATAGCAATGAAAATTAAAAAAAATATGTATTTATTTGGCTGTGCCAGGTCTTAAGTTGTTGCACGTAGGATCTTTAGTTGTGGTATGAGGACACTTAGTTATGATATGTAGCATCTAATTCCATGATCAGGGATGGAACCCGGGCCCCCTGCTTTGGGAGCATAGAGTCTTAGTCGCTGGATCACCAAGGAGGTCCCAACAATTTCAATTTTTAAATTATATATATATATATATATATATATATACACCAATGATATCAAGACCAAATAACGCAAGATATATCTGCAAACTGGATATAGCTTGAGGGACACAAGTTTGTGACCTCCTTTAAGCAATGGGAAGAAAAATGTCTATAAGAACTTTATTACTGTTCTGTCAGGTTTGAGGCCTGGCCACTGATCAAAAGATCAGAATATAATAAAATACAAGGGATTATTAAATTACAGTAAAATATGAATGGTGTGGTACCTTTGATCATTCAGAAGGAACTTTAGGGTCTGGTGAAATTCCAGGGTTATAATGCTGATGATTCATTTTCATGCTACAGAACAAAAGTGCAATTGGTCTCATGCTAAAGTGTCAATTAGTAGAATATGGTATATTAAATTTTTATTCCTGAATTCAAAAGAATACTTAAGGATCTACTTAGTGCCAGGCACCGTTCAAAGCAGAGGATGTTGAGTTTTGACAAATACAGTAAGAATCCCCACCCTCAGGAAGCTTGTGTTCAGTATCGCTTTTTTAAGTTGATGAGGTCATCATGTCTGCATACAATGTCACATAATCACATGCTTTAAAAATATCAGTGGTTATTTTAAGTTCTGGTTTGAAAAATAATTACATTCTATTGGTCTTTCATTAGTTTTCTCTAATTGTGTCCTTGGCTTGCCCCCAGTGCTCAGCTCATTAGCTTGTGTTAATTAGAATTCTGGAAATACACTTGAAAAGCCACAATCTTAATTTTAAAAGTGAAATTATTGGCTCTATGTTCAAATATTAGCTACTACATATAATTTATTAATGGATTCTGTAAGGTGGCCTAGAGCTAGATGTGATGGTGGGAATTTTTGACTTTATTTGGCAAACCATAAATGCCAAATTAACTTATGAAATCCTCAGATGAAATAGTAATTAAGTTTTTCATATGCTTTTTTCTTTAATAGGACTAAAGTGGATTGGAAACAAAGGAGAATATATGAATAATTGCAACTGGGTCATGACAGGGCAAAATAGTGAATGTGGAACTGTAATAACAGACATATTTCCTCTCTGTTTATGGAGACATTTCTCAGATTTAGAAGTGATGCTCAAAGGGAATAATTCTGTAAAGATACTTCAATATCCTTACATGGAACTTTCAGTCTTCAGGGGAGAAAAATAAATAAAGAGTAATACTCATAGTCTCTAGGCTATTTAGGCAACAATCAAGCCGAGGTGCAGACACGAGATAACTCTTGTGAACAGGTAAAGTGAATTTACAACCAGTTTGGATAGCTTGGGACCCAACTTTGTATAAATAGGTAAAGTTCTTAATCAGATTTTCTACAGCATCACTTCTAAAACCAGGCCCAGCAAAGAGACACAGGAGCCTCACCTCTCCCCCTCCTAGTCTGGCTTCCCAGAAGCAAGCATAGATATGTAGTTGAATTAGTGGCAGTTTTTAAATGACACCTGGGCCTGTTTTCTGTTGAGCCAAATGGTATCCTGCGATATTCCAATTTCTTTTCCTTTCTTCCTTAGAGTTAAAGTTAACATTTGTATTTTTCACCGGAATATGTTTCAGTATTCTGTATGTGTGTTTGTTCTCAGTTGCTCAGTTGTGTCCAACTCTTTCATGATCCCGTGGACTGTAGCCCTCCAGGCTCCTCTGTCCATGGAATTTTCCAGGCAAGAATACTGGAATGAGTTCCCATTTCCTACTCCAGGGGATCTTTTTGATCCAGGGATCAAACCCTGAGTTTCTTGTGTCTCCTGCATTGGCAAGCAGATTCATCACTAGCGCTACCTAGGAAGTCCTGTTCTTTATGATTCATGGCCACCAGGGAAGCCTCTAAATGTTCAACAAAGCTGATATAGTCAAGCATAATGACACCACCCTTGTGGCAGAAAGTGAAGAGGAACTAAAAAGCCTCTTGATGAAGGTGAAAGATGATAGTTAAAAAGTTGGCTTAAAACTTAACATTCAGAAAACGAAGATCATGGCATCTGGTTCCATCACTTCATGGGAAATAGATGGGGAAACAGTGGAAACAGCGTAGACTTTATTTTTGGGGGATCCAAAATCACTGCAGATGGTGACTTCAGCCATGAAATTAAAAGACACTTGCTCCTTGGAAGAAAAGTTATGACCAACCTAGATAGCATATTGAAAAGCAGAGACATTACTTTGCCAACAAAGGTCCG
>NW_011494700.1:2910625-2941025 GCF_000754665.1 Bison bison bison
AGACAGGTATGGATGTGAGAGTTGGACTGTGAAGAAGGCTGAGCGCTGAAGAATTGATGCTTTTGAACTGTGGTGTTGGAGAAGACTCTTGAGAGTCCCTTGGATTGCAAGGAGATCCAACCAGTCCATTCTGAAGGAGATCAGGCCTGGGATTTCTTTGGAAGGAATGATGCTAAAGCTGAAACTCCAGTACTTTAGCCACCTCATGCGAAGAGTTGACTCATTGGAAAAGACTCTGATGCTGGGAGGAATTGGGGGCAAGAGGAGAAGGGGACGACAGAGGATAAGATGGCTGGATGGCATCACTGACTCGATGGACATGAGTCTGAGTGAACTTTGGGAGTTGGTGATGGACAGGGAGGCCTGGCATGCTGCGATTCATGGGGTCGCAAAGAGTCGGACACGACTGAGTGACTGAACTGAACTGAACTGAATAATCGGTTACATTTCCTTCTTGAAAGACACCCTTCTGGAGCCAGCTATCTTCCCTGCCTCAATCATTTCAGTTCAGTTCAGTTCAGTCGCTCAGTCATGTCAGACTCTTTGGGACCCCATGAATTGCAACAGGCCAGGCCTCCCTGTCCATCACCAACTCCCGAGTTCACCCAAACTCATGTGCATCGAGTCGGTGATGCCACCCAGCCATCTCTAGCAAGTACCTTGATCTGCTGGCCAGATAATACTGTACTATTTCCTTGCGCTGATTCCAGGACTCATGTCTTTCTCTTTATTGATTTTTATCCTTGTTTTGTTGGAGTACAACCTTCTGTAGCTTCTTAAACTGTGGCAGTTAGTGGAAAGTTTCAGTTTATAGAACAGGGAACAGATCATTTTTCATTCACTCATTCTACAAACATTTGTTGATGAATCAATAATAGGTATACATGTTCAATCATCAGCATTCAATAATTTCTCAGAAAAAGTTATTAGGATATAAACCAGAGCATGCCATGTCTTTGCTTAAAACCCTTTGGATTCTTCCCTTCGTGTTTGGAATGAACTCCAAGCTGACCCTCAAAGTCCCAAATGATTCAACTCTGCTTCTCTGGCCACGCTTCTTTCATACCACTCTCAGTCTTGCTTCACATGTTCCATCACCCTGGACATATTTTGGTTCCTGGGGACACACCTGGGTCCTCAACACAGCACAATTTTTTCCACTGCTTATGTGCTCTTTCCCCAGCTCTTTACATGACTGGCTCCTCACTATTTAGGACTTGGCTTAAATGTTCTCTACTGAGAGAAACCTTCTCTGAATGATCTCTCTAAAAAGGCCTTTTTATTCACTCTACTTTCTCTGTCACAGTGCCTTCTTTATTTCCTTTATGACAGTAATAAACATTTTAATAAATGCATGTGTTCATTGACTTGCTTATTGCCTGTGCTTCATTGCAACACAAGCTTGATAAAGGCACGGTCTTTGGTTTATTCTCCATTGTGATTTTGGGGACTAGTGCAGTATATGGAATGGAATAGCTTCCAAATGCTTAATGACGCAATCGGTTTGAAAAATGTAACTGAAATGACTGGTACAGGGACTATATTGCTTTGGGGAAAGTGTTTGGAGACCTGGACATGATTGCTGTGTGCCTGGTTCCTGTGTCCTACTCTGATTTTTCTTCTCACTCCTGTGTCTGTAATAGTCCTGTATCCCTTGATGCTCCTGGGGAGCTTTCTCTGCTCCCCTCTGCCTGAGTAATTTCCACTTGACCTCCAGGCATTCCATCCCATTTCAGTTCCTCTGTGGAATCTGTTCTGCTGTTTTAAGACTGGGTCGGTCCACTGGTTGTTTCCTAAGTTCCTAGACTCTCTGTATTAAGCCTTTAATAATACTTAGCTTATGATCAAAATTGCCCTTTGGCTTCTGTGTTATTCATGTAGAAAATAAACTCCTAGAGAGCAAAGAAAGTAAACCTTGTTCACCTTTTTCTCAGTATATGCAGTGAAGGCTTGAAAGTAACTATTCAGTTAATAATTGTTAATTGAAAAAAAAAAAACAGGTAAATACTGATAGAGAAAGTACTATACAGGAAGTCATATCTTTAGAAAAATGTTTTGGGGATAGAATGGCAAACAACAATCAGTAGAGAGAACATTTAAAACAGTTTTAATGAGGTGATAGGTAGTAAGAACATAGCCTGAGGAAAAGGCGATAATAATTTTGTGTAAGCATATCAGAAATGATGACATCCATCAATGCCAAGGCCACTGCATTGGCATTTTAGTCTTTAGTAAGAGTGAGAGATTTCTGATTCTACTGCAGAAAGAGATGCTGACTCTCAAATGAGGAGGTTATGCTGATGAACACAGACATGCCCATACACACAGTCATAACAACTAACATACAGTAGGAAATATGATGCAAATTATTATTATTCTAACATGTGCTGGGCATTGCATTAATGTACCTCCCTTACATCATCTCTACCAGGTCAATAGCCAAATATTTTCTCTAGTTTTTAGATCTCTGTTCAGATCTCTGGCCACTTCAAAACCTGTACTCTTTCCATCAACTCCTCTACTTGTGACTATGAATAAGCAAACCAAGAAAACAAACATCTTTGTTGAATTTTAGCCGTGAAATCATGTGGAAATTGGTCAGGTGCAATGGAATAGACGACATGAGGCACATTCAGGGGGTGTGGTGCCAAGTTACAGATCTGAGGCTGGAGAGCATGTGGCTTACTGAAGGGCCTGCAGCTAGAGCCCAGGAGGCCAAGTGGTGAGAAAAACAATCAGGGAAGGACACAGGAACCAGGCACACAGCAGTCATGTTTATTTCTTCAAACAATTTTCCTGTAACAGTATAGACTGTGAACCGGTCATGTCAGTTAAATTTTTCAAACTGATTAGATTCTCTTATGCATCGACAAATATCAATATTTCTTGGAATTGGTCCATTTGATCTAGTTGATCAAATTTGTTGGCCTGGAGTGTTCATAGTATTTGTTCATTGATTGTCCTTTTCAATGTCAATGTCAGTATCAGTGGCAATGATACTGATGTCTCTTCTTTAATTTTCTGATATTAAATTTGTAATTTGTATGTTCTTTGTTCCCCCTTTTTTAAAAAAGTTTTTCCTGGCTAGAGGCTTATTAATTTTATTGATCACTTCAAAGAATCAACTTTTGGTTTTATTGATTTTTCTCTGTTGATTTCCTATATTCAGTTTCATTGATTTGAGCCTCTTTTTTGCTGACAGCCTGCTAACTGGAGGACATATGCTGGTCTTCTGTTTTCTGCCCTGGAACTTCTCTAACTCAGGGAATGGGAGACCTGTGGGAGTGCACCCAGCACAGTGAGCAACTCAGAACTGCTGGTGATAAGAGTTCTGAGATATATCCTTTAGTTTCACGATGGGTTGGTCACTCATTGTCCACATTGGTTTAAAACACGAGAACACAGCTTTATAGATAGACTTGTTCCCTTCTCTCTTTTACCTTGTGTATCAGTCAGGTTTTCCAGAGAAACAGAACTGATAGGGTGTGTGTATTTATGTATGTAACAAAAGTGTGTGCAAATATGCACATAAATTTATTACGAGAAATTGACTCACATGTTTCTATAGGGTGAGTCTGTAGGCTCATGACCCAGGAAAAGTCCATGTTCTAGTGTAAGTTCAAAGGTAGGAAAGGGCTGAAATCCCAGATTGAAGGAACTCAAGGAGAAATTCTTGTGTATTGAGTGAGGGTCAGACTTCTTGTTTATTCAGGCCTTCAGTTGAGTGGATGAGTCCCACTCACATTAAGGAGAGCAAACTGCTGTTCTCAATCTACCGATTTAAATATTAATTGCATCCAAAGGACTCTCATATGTATGCTTAATCACTCAGTCATGTCTGACTCTTTGTGACCCCATGGACTGTAGCCCACCAGGCTCTTCTGTTCATGGGGATTCTCCAGGCAAAAGTACTAGAGTGGGTTGCCATGCTCTCCTCCAGGCGATCTTCCCAATCCAGGGATTGAATCCAGGTCTCCCACATTGCAGGCAGCTTCTTTATCATCTGAGCCACCAGGGAAGCTCAAAGACCCTCATAAAAACACCCAGAAATATGTTTGACCAGATACTTGGATATCTCATGGCTCAGTCAAATTGATACATAAAATTAACCATCACTCCTTCCCTGGTCCTCGACTCCTGCTCCCTGCCTCACATATAAAATAATACACTTGTATACCAACCTTCTCTGGTTTTCAGTTAAGACTTGAGCTAAGACATCCATGTGATATTTAGTATGTGAAATAAGGCTTTGACTAGATGGGTGCTAATACTGGATAAGAAATGGGTAAGAAATGTTTACGACTGTTGCAATTGCTATCTGAGTCACTAAGCAATAATAAAATGATGTTGTGTATGCATATACATTTTCTACTCTTCTTTCAAGATCTTTTGAGATGTAAAATTGATCTGTGTGAAACAAAATTCTGCCATTTTCCCAGGCACTGAAGCCGGGTACCTATTTGAACCCATGGGTGCTCTATTTAAAGGGAAGGATAATGCATGCCTAAGAACATTTCTAATTTTCTGCCATCACCCTTTTAGCAAAGTAAAGAATAGTGGAGAGAGGAGAGGGAGAAAAAATATAAAATTCTTTGCTCTAATTTGACATGCTGAGTTTAGCTAAATTTATCCTAAGAATAGCTGCAAAATGTCAGTTGCTAATAAGACTCATCATTACTATTAATGGCTTGAACAGTCAAATTCACTTTATTTTGTTGAATGAGAGCAAAACTGTTAAAATCTTTGAATAACTCAACATGGCCTAAAGATTTAAAAAACTGTACTACTTAACATGTTCACATTAGAGAAGGATTTGTTTATCCTGATTGACAGTAGCTCTGTATACATACATATGTATGTTAAAATATAAATGAAAAAAAGCCATATTTTGCTAATCATATGTAACCTTGTTACATTCAACTTCAAAACAAATGATATTTTTTATAAGAAAGAGGTATTGGAGTAAATGCATAAAGGATTACATATTACTTTGCCTACACTTGACCTTTCAAGCTGCCTATCAATTGGAATGATTTTGAGCTCTTAGCATACTGACAGCCCACTGTGTGACTGATTGCTGGGAGAAATAGCAAATCCTTGACGTCAGTTAACCTCTGACATTTTTCTTTAAATCATGCAGTGTTATTGTCTATTGCGGGGGTGAAGGCAATTCATTTCTATTTGCTGCACTCTTGGTTCCACCAACCAATCATGCTAATACAGAAGCATTTAAAATTTTAAACAGGGGCTTCTCCGGTGGCTCAGTGGTAAAGAATCCACCTGCCACTGTGGGAGACATGATCCCATCTCTGGACAGGGAAGATTCCACATGCCATGGAGCAACGAAGCCCCTGTGTCGCAGCTACTGAGCCTGTTCTCTAGAGACAGGGAGCCCCAACTACTGAGCCCATGTGCCACAACTGCTAAAGCCTGAGCACCCTGGAGCCTGTTCTCCGCAACAAGAGAAGCCACTGCAACTAGAAAATAGCCCCTACTTGCAGTGACTAGAGAAAAGCCTGCACAACAACAAAGACCCACCACAGACTAAATAAATACATAAAATTATTTTAAAAAAATTAAAAGAAGGTAAACTGCATTGCTGCTGCTGCTGCTAAGTCGCTTCAGTCGTGTCCGACTCTGTGCAACCCCAGAGACAGCAGCCCACCAGGCTCCCCTGTCCCTGGGATTCTCCAGGCAAGAACACTGGAGTGGGTTGCCATTTCCTTCTCCAATGCATGAAAGTGAAAAGTGAAAGTGAAGTCGCTCAGTCGTGTCCGACTCTTTGCGACCCCATGGACTGCAGCCCACCAGGCTCCTTGGTCCATGGGGTTTTCCAGGCAAGAGTACTGGAGTGGGGTGCCATTGCCTTCTCCCAAACTGCATTAGTTCTGCTAAATTTTAGGTTTACCTTGAAAATTTCTGAAGACATTCAATAGAAACCGATGTTTGCTGTGGCTCTAAACAGAACTTTACTCAAAGAGGAGAGAGTAGGAGAGTCTTTAGGGGAGAGGAGGGTCAACCAGCGGGAGCACAGCCAATTGTCTCTTGCTTTTACCTTGGTGGCGCTGAGCGCAGAGAATTTTTTCCTACTAGAAGTTCGTGAGAAAGGCTATCAAGCCTCTGATACCTAAAATTTATTCTGCCAATCCTCAGACACTGATTAGTATGTCAGGTCCAAGTTGGTCTTCAGGGAGAACAGAAAAGAAAATAGACCTGTAAAGTGACTTAGTTCAGTCTTGTTGAAAGCCAATTTAAAATCGAATCTAGATTTGATTAAAAGTAAAAGCAAGCTGTGTGACTTCTAAAAAACAAACAAACATGCTTTTAACCCAGATCCACTCTCGTTTTATTTATTGCTGGTTATCTGTTTTTACAGATATTGATTTTTCAATGTTTTTTTTTTTAAATTTTATTTTATTTTTAAACTTTACATAATTGTATTAGTTTTGCCAAATATCAAAAGATTTTTCAATGTTTTTAAGAATTTTTGTGTTTATGAATGTGATGGAAGAGTTAGGAAGTCCACAGGTTCTGGATTCAGTTACAACTGGATTAACATTCTGAGTGTAATTTATCATCTGTGTGACTTGGGGATATTATTTAACTTATAGGGAGTTCAGTTTCTACATCTTTAGAAAGGGGATTAAAGTATATGCTTTCTAGGATCACTGTCAAGATTAGAAATAATATATGTAAAATAGCAGACACAAAGTAAGGGCTTAGTTATTAGTAGCCATTCTAAGGTTTATCATCCAAAGGCCAGACACCCTGGTGATCTTGGGGTCCTCAGAGCTGAGAAACGGGTCTCCCTACTGCATCTTTGTTACGGGTTCCAATCTCATTATGAACTGTATGTAGGTATAACCTTAAACAATACGCTACTTATTTTTAGTTTATTAAAGTTTTGTAAAAAATAATAAATGTATAGTGACTTATAACAATTAAAAAAATTCATTGAGGCATTTGAGATAATCTTCCATTAATCTCTTAATTTGGTGAATTATATTAAAATATTTTCTAATGTTGCATCAAATATTCATGTTTTAATTTAAACTCAGATGGTTCCTGCCATATACATATATGTATTTATTTATATTTGAATTTGATTTACTCATATTTTGTTTAGAATCTTAAAACTACTACTGGCTTAGATTTACCTATAAATTTTTTTTTTTTAAATAGCTTTTA
This sequence comes from Bison bison bison, assembly GCF_000754665.1. NCBI lineage: Eukaryota > Metazoa > Chordata > Mammalia > Artiodactyla > Bovidae > Bison > Bison bison. The sequence goes on from NW_011494700.1 coordinate 2,917,814, forward strand.
ATTTTGTATTGGGGTATAGCTGATTAACAAACAATGTTGTGGTAGTTTCAGATGAACGGTCAAGGGACTCAGCCATAAAACACATATTTATACAGCACTTATCTATTTTCAAAATCAGAGTTTTATTAGCCTCTTTGAAAGATACAGTGAGTGCTTCCTCATTTTCTTTTCCCTGGAATTGTTTGTAGAAATTTCATTTTAACCTTTAGTTCCATAGAATTCACCTACAAAACCATATGTTTATCTCTGAGAGGTATTTAACTGCTTTAATCAATATAGGACTCTTCAGGTAGGTTTACTTTTCTAAAGACATTTTTATAATGTTTTCTAGGTATTTGTCTATTTTATTTAAGCTTTCAAATTTATTGTTATGAAATTGCTAATAATGTTTACAATAGTTAATATGCCAGATCTGTAGCTCTGCTTACTTTCTCATTTATGATATTGTTATTTGAAAATTTTATTTATCTTTTATGATGGTTAAATCAATTTGTGGTATTGTTGAGACTGACTTTAAATATTTGTCTTCTGTTTTTATTTCAGCCCTTATCAATTTTTCTCTTCCTTTAATCTATTTGGGTTGGGTTCATTCAGTTTTCTTTCTCTAATATTTTAAGTTAGACATTTAGTTAATTTCCAACACTTACAATTTTTTAAATTACTTAGAGCTATAAATTTCCCTTTAAATATCATCTTTTGAGCTTATATGTGTAGTTTTTCTTTTCATTTATTTTGTATTTTCTTAAGTCCACAAATTCTTTTTTGACTTGTAAACTTGGTGTTATGGTATTAAGGTTACGCTTTCATTTTTGGAAACTTAGCAACATTGATGTCAGAAAGCGTAGTTTTTACATTTGTAATTTTAAGAATGTTTCTGAGAATTGGTTTATAGCACACAAAATTTTCCTAATATTTTACTATGATTTCTTCAACTTTTAAATGCAATATTCTACACCTGTTCTTTGAATTAAACTTGTTAATTCCCAAAAGTTAGTTTTAATTTTTTTTTTTGCTTAATCTATTGCCTTTTGAACAAAGTATGTAAAAATCTTCCACTTTCACGGTGAGCTTAGTGTTTACTGGTAGTTTGCTCACTGCAAATTTTACTAAAATTTTACTAATATTTAATGACTTTTAAAATTTATAGTAATGTATATAATTTTATTATCTCTATCTGACTTTAGTATAGTTCTATGAGCTTTTACATCACTAGTATTATAATTACTGTACATACTAAGTATGAATTTTGCAACTTTTTTCTTTTAATTTTTCCATGTTTTGTGTTTAAGGTTGGCATCATGCATATAACATTTAGTTCCACAATCTTTATATTTTATATTTTAACTTGTTTAACCCATTTATAATGAGAGTACTTATTAGTAGTAATTATTAGATTAATTAATATTTATATTTGTTTAGTGTACTTTTCCATATTTCTTTTTTCATCCCTTTTTACTTTTTCCTGAAGTGATTATAATTTTATTGTTGTCTATTCTTTTTTTTTCTCATCCCACCAACACTAGTTTGGATTTACTTTATTTTAGATTTTTAGTACAAATTTTAGCAGGCTTTTAAAATAAACATTTATTTAGTTTTGGTCATGCTGGGTCCTAGTTGAGGCACATGGGATCTTAAGTTGCTGCAAGAGGGATGTAGTTCCCTGACCAGGAATTGAACCCAGGCTTCCTACATTGGGAGTTTGGAGCATTAGCCACTGCAACACCAGAAAAGTTCCTAGAAGGCATTTTAAAATAGCTATGTTGAGATATAACTCACATATCATACAATTCACTCTGAAAATATACAGCAATTTTAATATATCACAGAGTTGTGCAACTATCACCATAATCAATTTTATACTATTTTCATTAGCCCCACTAGAGAAATCTATATCTATTGGTAGTTACTTCTGACTTCCCTGGAACCCCACCAACAGTGGGAAGCAACTAATCTATTTCCTTTCTCTATAGACTTGCCTATTCTGGACAATTAAATGCAATAAAAAGAGTACAGTATGTTTTTTTAAGATTGACCTGTTTTGCTTAGCATATGTTGCAAATTTCATCCATGTATTTTTATTAGTACATTATCTTTTTATGGCTGAATAACATTTTGTTGCATAGTTATTATCGTATTCTATTTATGCATTCTTCAGTAATGGATATTGGGTTATTTTTTTAACTTATGAATAACGTTGTTTGAAAATTCATATACTACTTTTTAATGAAGACTTGTGTTATCATTTCTCATGGAGATGTATCTAAGAGAGGAATTGCAAGATCTCATATGGTTCTATATTTAACTTTTTTGAGAACTGCCAAACTTCCAATTAAACATTTTTTTAATGGGTTCTTGATGATTTAAGCATCTTTTCATGTGCTTATTGATCATTTGTATTTCTTCTCTGGAATAATGTCTAATTAGATTCTTTGCCCATTTTTAATTTGAGTAATATCTTTTTATTATTGAGTTATAAGAGCTCTTTATATATTCTGAATATAAGTCTCTTGTCAGAATATGTTTACAAAGTTTCTCTTAATATGCCTGTTGTATTTTCACTTCTTGATAGTGTCTTTTGATGCTCAAAGCTTTTATTTTTATGAAGTTCCATTTATTTGTCTATATTTTCTTTTGGAACATGGAAGAGGTGTCTTATAGCTATAATAGTAGCTAGGTTAGGATCTGGGAATTGAGTATCTTGGACAAATCTCTTTTCTTCAAGACCCAATTATTAATAGGGATAAATCCAAATAAATATATCATACTCCCTGTGGTTTACTAATTTACAATCTACCTAGGTAGAAAAATATGCACAAGTAAAATATTGAATAAGATTTATATTTATTTGTGCTTTAGTATTGGCTCCAGAGTCTCTTGAAAGCTACTCATTAAATTCCTTTCTGCCACCACCAAGCCTAATTAATATTTTATTTATATCCAGTTCAGGACATGCCTGATCATTCTCAGAGATGTTTTCCTAGTTTAAAAATGCCAGCTTTTAGCTTTTTGGTCATACAAGAGATGCAAAATTAATTAGCATTACTAAAAAGTTCAAATTACCAATATTTGAATCTTATGATTAAAATACAACAAAATTGGATGACATTATTTTTACTTTTCAAAATCCTCTGCGTTTATATTGGAAAGCATTCTAATGTTTATCAAGATGCTTAAGTGTAGGAGTAGCTAAGGGAACAAGGCAGAGAAGTGCCTGATCTGGAGAGATAATTACTATCTAAGCAAGTTTAGTGATATTTTGGGAGAGCTGAAAAGAGTGGGTTCATAGGATAGTTCTGTAGGGCATGAAAGCAGATATTTTCTTTCACCCTTTTTCTGTAGGAAGTTCAAAATTAAATGATTCCTATTGCTATGTTGGCCACAGGAATAGAATCAGTCTCCTGATACTCCAGAGTTGACAAAACACTGGATGCTTCTCTGATTACAGTTATTCAGGTATAACTGTATTTGACACTAATAGTGTGGTTCTATTCAATGAGAGTTATTAGATGTGGTGGAGTTCAGTGCCATGGAGATGTATACAACCCACTTTTTCACTTCTAAGCTGAATTAGTAGGGCAGAAAAAAGAGACACCTAAAAAATCCCAACTTTAACATGTGCTGTAGAATCTTTCCAGTCTGCTAAGATACTGTCTTGCATAAGACAGCCATCAGACTGACATTTCATCATCTTTAACATATACCAATTGGTCAGAAGCAAGTCTCAGGTTCTGCCTTCACCTGACAAGGGAGGATTATACATAGGCATGACTCATCTGGGTGGGTCTACCACAATAGGGAATACAGTTTTTAGTTTTCTAGATTCTGCAATATACAAATTGAAAAGGATGTTGAGAGAGGCAATCTGTTGTACCTTCACCATTGTGTTTTAGGACAGGCAAGTGGTCCAGCATGCCTGGAGCCTGGTATCCTGAGAATCTGGGCTTCCCTGGTGGCTCAGATGGTAAAGCACCTGCCTGCCGGGAGCCGGAATATTGCATATTGAGTGCATATTGCATATTGCATATTGAGTGCAGCACTTTCCACAGCATCATCTTTCAGGATCTGGAATAGCTCAACTAGAATTCTATCACTGCTGGGAGCCAGTGTGAGGCACTCCGCCCATGGCAAAGGTCATGAGGAAGGAGGCTCGGCATACGCAAAGGCGGGATCGAGCCTCAGGAGTCCCCCTGGAAATTCTCGAGCATCTACCCCCAAAACCAGAGTCTGCCTACTTTCTGCTTTGTGCTTTCACCTACACCTCTGACTTAACGGGGGGCTGTCCCCCACTACCTCTCTCTGAAAAAAGAGTTAGCTTACAGCTACAGTTAATAATTCCTGGGTGTGACAGTGTTTCAACCTACAAACTCCTTTGGAAATCCTCTAGCCTGCCTGAATAGGTTTTTCCAGCCACATGTGATTGTTCAGAGCCTCCCAACTGTGAAAGGCAGGAGGTGTTCTAAACTGTCTAAACACAGATTCCTTTGAGTAGTTAAAAGATTGATTAGAAATTGTATTGGTGAAGGGTTTTTCACTTATTGGGCCAATGTTTGCTGCTAAGTCTCCATACTCTTTACCTACTGTGTCCTTGGCAGTATATTGATTGATATAATGGGTGTATAGAAATGTAAGTAGTAGCCTCAATGTTTGTAACCTTGGACCCTTGAGTTAATTCTTTTCTTGATTAAGCCCACCTCACCTTTGCCCTATAGGAAAGCAGCTTTGTCCAATGCTTTTTTGGAGGCTGGTGCCTGACTTTGGAATAATCACCTTTAGAGAAAAATAAGTTTCTTAAAATGTTAACAGGCCTCCTGGCCAGAAGATGATGTAAATCACCTGAACTTTTGCATATGATAAGTTTGCAGGAAGAAAGCCTGGCTTACTGCATGACTCTACCCCTGCCCCCATTATCCTCTATGCATAACTTAAGGTATAAAAACTACTTTGGAAAATAAAGTGCGGGCCTTGTTCACCGAAACTTGGTCTCCCCATGTTGTGCTCTCTCCCAAATTCTGGCTGAGTCTCCATCTGGAGCGCGGAACCCACCATGCTTACTAATTATGCCTGGGCTTCTAAGATCCAACCGGGGAGGCCTCAGTGTCTCCTCTCCTTTGGGAGAACGGAAGGACGCCTGCGGCCTACGTAAGTGGTGCAAACTTCTTGTCTTGAAGTTTTATTGGTCTCCCGCGTAAACCAAGCTACTCAGCCTCTTTTCTCCACTGAATTTTCCTACAGAGCTATCCTTATTTAACCACTCTTTATATCTTTAATTAACGCTTAATTGATCTATTGTTTCCTGATGATTGCTGATGCCGTCTCTCCTTCGAATACCCTGGATCAGCCGGGGCTGCACCCCGGCACTGCCTGTGATGAGGAAAACCCGGGTTTGATCCTTGGGTCAGAAAGATCCCCCAGAGAAGGAAATGGCAGCCCAGTCCAGTACTCTTGCCTGGAAAATTCCGTGGATGGAGAAACCTGGTGGGGTCCAGCCTATGGGTCACAAAGAGTTGGACACAACTGAGTGACTTCATTTTCTTTCTTTCTTTCCTGAGAATGACTCTCTGTAAATGAAGCTGGAGAGGTAGGTAGGAGCCAGATTATAAAGCTTCTGGAATGTCATGATAAGCTTAAGGAGAATTCACTTCCCTTCAACAGGAAGCCTGTGAAAACTTTAAGCAAAAAAAGATATATAATCAAATCTGAAGTTTAGAAACTTCAGATATATAATCAAATATATTTGATAACTTATTATATTTGAAACTTCAGATATATAACCAAATCTGAAGTTTAGTTTAAGCAAACCTAGCTTCAAATTTAAACTTAAATTTTAGTTTAAAGAAAGTATGTTAGATTTTTATTGCTGTCTTCAGCAATATGTGAACCGTGAACTTCCTGAGGTTCAAGCTGGTTTTAGAAAAGGCAGAGAAACCAGAGATCAAATTGCCAACATCCGCTGGATCATGGAAAAAGCAAGAGAGTTCCAGAAAAACATCTATTTCTGCTTTATTGACTATGCCAAAGCCTTTGACTGTGTGGATCACAATAAACTGTGGAAAATTCTGAAAGAGATGGGAATACCAGACCACCTGACCTGCCTCTTGAGAAATCTGTATGCAGGTCAGGAAGCAACAGTTAGAACTGGACATGGAACAACAGACTTGTTCCAAATAGGAAAAGAAGTATGTCAAGGCTGTATATTGTCACCCTGCTTATTTAATTTATATGCAGAGTACATCATGAGAAACGCTGGACAAGAAGCACAAGCTGGAATCAAGATTGCCGGGAGAAATATCAATAACCTCAGATATGCAGATGACACCACCCTTATGGCAGAAAGTGAAGAGGAACTACAAAGCCTCTTGATGAAAGTGAAAGTGGAGAGTGAAAAAGTTAGCTTATAGCTCAACATTCAGAAAACGAAGATCATGGCATCTGGTCCCATCACTTCATGGGAAATAGATGGGGAAACAGTGGAAACAGTGTCAGAGCTTGTTTTTCTGGGCTCCAAAATCACTGCAGATGGTGATTGCAGCATGAAATTAAAAGACGCTTACTCCTTGGAAGGAAAGTTATGACCAACCTAGATAGCATATTCAAGAGCAGAGACATTACTTTGCCAACAAAGGTCCGTCTAGTCAGGGCTATGGTTTTTCCTGTGGTCATGTATGGATGTGAGAGTTGGACTGTGAAGAAGGCTGAGCACCGAAGAATTGATGCTTTTGATCTGTGGTGTTGGAGAAGACTCCTGAGAGTCCCTTGGACTGCAAGGAGATCCAACCAGTCCATTCTGAAGGAGATCAGGCCTGGGATTTCTTTGGAAGGAATGATGCTAAAGCTGAAACTCCAGTCCTTTGGCCACCTCATGAGAAGAGTTGACTCATTGGAAAAGACTCTGATGCTGGGAGGGATTGGGGGCAGGAGGAGAAGGGGACGACAGAGGATGAGATGGCTGGATGGCATCACTGACTCGATGGACGTGAGTCTGGGTGAACTCCGGGAGTTGGTGATGGACAGGGAGGCCTGGCGTGCTGCGGTTCATGGGGTCACAAAGAGTTGGACATGACTGAGCGACTGAACTGAACTGAAAGTACCACAAACTTAATAGTTTAAATGCACATTTATTATCTCACATGCTTTTGTAGGTTAGAAGTCTGAGAGGGCTCTCTGGGTGGATACTCTGCTTAGGAGAGTATCAAAACCAAAATCAAGTTGTTGGGAGGGCTGGATTCTTATCTGAAAGCCTTAGGGAAGAATCTATTTCCAGGTTTCAGGGTGTTGGCTGAATTCAATTCTTGGTGGCAGTAGGACTGTGGTCCCCATTTTCTTGCTGGCTGTCAGCAGGGAACCTCTCTCCAATCCAGGGAACACTTTCAAAGGGTCTCTTTCATCTCAGGATTGAAAAAGTTCCCTTGTGCCAAGTCCCTTTCATGCTTTGAATCTCTGCCTTACCCTGTGTAACCAGCTGGAAAAATCATATACAATTTTTTTTTTAACCAATGGTATGCAGTATATTTCTATATTAGTGTCTAATTTGGCATCACCGAGTAGTTGGTGACTACCTCTAATCTGTGTAGCTAAGGAAAAGGTCGTTGATCTGGTTCTGATCTTTGCGCTTCTGCTTCTCCTTGTAGCTGTTTGTTGTGGAAGGCTAGATACTGCTTCTGGCCCTTGAATGCTCAGTTCAGTTCAGTTGCTTAGTCGTGTCCGACTCTTTGTGACCCCATGAACCGCAGCACACCAGGCCTCCCCGTCCATCAGCAACTCCCGGAGTTCACCCAAACCCGTGTCCATCAAGTTGGTGATACTATCCAACCATCTCATCCTCTGTCGTCCCCTTCTCCTCCTGCCCTCAATCTTTCCCAGCATCAGGGTCTTTTCAAATGAGTCAGCTCTTTGCATCAGGTGGCCAAAGTATTGGAGTTTCAGCTTCAATATCAGTCCTTCCAATGAACACCCAGGACTGATCTCCTTTAGGATGGACTGGTTGGATCTCCTTGCAGTCCAAGGGACTCTCAAGAGTCTTCTCCAACCCTACAGTTTAAAAGCATCAATTCTTGAGCTCAGCTTTCTTCACAGTCCAACTCTCACATCCATACATGACCACAGGAAAAACCATAGCCTTGACTAGACGGACCTTTGTTGACAAAGTAATGTCTCTGCTTTTCAATATGCTGTCTAGGTTGGTTATAACTTTCCTTCCAAGGAGTAAGCGTCTTTTAATTTCATGGCTGCAATCACCATCTGCAGTGATTTTGGAGACCAGAAAAATAAAGTCAGCCACTGTTTCCACTGTTTCCCCATCTATTTGCCATGAAGTGATGGGACTGGCCATGAAGCGATGCCATGATCTTAGTTTTCTGATGTGAGCCAACTTTTTCACTCTCCTCTTTCACTTTCATCAAGAGGCTCTTTAGTTCTTCTTCACTTTCTGCCATAAGTCTTCCCTATACTTCTGCATTTGTTCAAAACATAACATTTAAGCACAAAATCCCATAGATTTCTTTGCTATATCCATATGTTTTGAAAATCTTTACATTCTAAAAAATTACTCCTTTATTGCATCCTGTAACTCAATGGTAATGATTTAAAAAGTCTTTGCTTTTAAAATAAAGAACAATGGCTTTATCTGTAAATATGCACCGTAAAGAGAAATGAACCAAACATTCAAGACAAAGATAGAAAAATGATTTAAAAAATTATTTCTAGAAGTCTTCCCCCTCCTTGCCATTTTCCCCAATCATCCTTTTTTTTTTTTTTCTGGGTAGTCTCTTGTGTGCTTATCTTTGGGATTGTTTCCTTTGTTTATTTATATTACAAAATGTCCCTTCTGCAGACCTTGGAGATCTGTTTGTTGTTTCCATCAACAGTGACTCGTAGTGGCTTGCACTGTGACCTTGGTTTTAATCATAAACTCATTCTGCCTGTGGTCTAATTCAAGGAGGCTTTCGTCAGAACTGTACACACTTCTGCTGTTACAGATGGCTCACAACCTGTAATTGCATTTGTCTGCTTTGACAATATGGGCTCAATAGGAGAGAACCAATGTCACTACTTTATCTTAGTTTCTTAAGATAAAGAAAGTTTCTCAGACCCCAGCTCACTTTTCTTCTTTGGAGGGCGAGTCCTTGGAGACTCCCCTGCCCTCTAAGGATGTCTAGTGAAAGCCATGGCTCTTGTGCAGTGCGAGGGACTTTCCATCTCCTCACTGGCCAGAATGCTGCATTGGAATTAGACCTTGAACTGTGCAGATGCAAGGCCAATATTGCATTTCACTTGTAATACTAATAAATATATTTTTCTGGCTGCAACAACTCAGATTTTTTCCTCTTATTTCTCACTTCATGCCCATTGATTTTTGGGTAATGGTAGCAGAAGATATATGATTATTGCAGTAATGTTGATCATTGAGGTTATCAGGCTTCCAGAAATTGAAGAGAGTGGGATGTATATTTTATTTTACTTTTAATAAGGAAGAGAATAGTAACACAGAAGAGGAATGCTTCATATTTGCTAGTAACATGAAAGCTTTCTATTCATGGCAAATTGCATTCCTAAAAAAGTATTTCACTAGGAATAATTATTCTGACTCTGATTTTCTGTAGGAACAATGTTGCATGATGAATAATATTGCATGTTTTTTATTTTAAAACCTTTCTCAGTGATGTATTTATGTGCACCTAACATACTGAGCCTGGAATCTGATTTTTCCTCTTATGTGATTCTATAAGCACCTTGTACATTCTTAAAGTAATTATACACAAGTCTGTCTACCTAATTAAAGAATCATCTTTGAAGGCATGCATTATATTTTATTCATCCTCATATCCCCAGCAGTTTTGTACCCCTCAATAACAATGCATGGCATATGATAGTCATGCAATAATTTTTTGTTAAATAAAAAGCCCAGGAAATATCTGGTAAGAAAAATTTATTTTAAAAAAAGTTTGTGGTTAAAATGAGGAACGTTAGTAGTAGTAAACATATTTTTCTTAAATAACAAAATTACCTATCTTTACAGTATTTGTTTCTGTCTTTAGACACTGCAGTTCTGATTAAAAATGTAAAAAATGAATCTTAAAGGGGACTTTGAATCAGGGGGAAATAGAAGTGCTTTGAGGGAGTATTAGAAAAAACTAAAGTTCAACTAGAGCTGTATGAATAAGTGATTCAGTGAATAAAAACAGAAAAAAAAGAATGTTGACACAACTATTCTTTCTTAACATAAATTTTAGCCAACTCATTAAAAAGTTGTGGTCAGTGAAAGGATAACCAAGACCTGAACCGAATTATCAGTTGTGAAACTTTAATCACATCTCAGAAATCAAGACTTTTGTTTCCATAATTATGAGGGAACTGTGAAGCATTTTACAAATCCCTGGGGGTGTCCACAATCTTGCTGTTTTCTTGGTTTTGTGTCAGTGGAAAAGTCTCTCAAATTTTCCACTGTGAAGAAAATGTACCCAGTTGCTGTCAATCTTCTGTATTTTTGCTCCTCATTTTCAGCTCCACACACTCAGGCACGTAATCTAAACTCTAAAGTCCTCCTTTTGTGTGTTTTCTGGACATGCTTTCTGCACAAAGAATCTAATTTCAGAGACTCTCATGGTAGAACAGAATAATGATATCCTGGGTGGGAAAATGGTTGAATGTGATTTTGTTTTTGAAGAAATACTAGTTGCTAGGCAGGTACATAGCTTCTGCTATAATTAGTTTCTAGAGCAATAGCAAAAGTTACTAATTCTTTATCTTCTGAAGCAATTAAGAGTTCTTGATGTGTTGTTCAGATGGTAGTTGTAGTTCTGTGTATCTTGTAAAAAGTAAAATTCACCCTATCTGAATTTGGATACAAGTTCTGAAACTCTTAAAGAGTCTGTCTCCAAGGACAATCATCTGTTTAATCTATTTCTTAGGTATCAAGCACTCTGCTTAATAAATAATCTTCGCTTCAGTCGTTCAGTCGTGTCCGACTCTGCACGACCCCATAGACGGCAGCCCACCAGGCTTCCCCATCCCTGGGATTCTCCAGGCAAGAACACTGGATTGGGTTGCCATTTCCTTCTCCAGTGCATGAAAGTGAAAAGTGAAAGTGAAGTCACTCAGTCGTGTCCGACTCAGTGACCCTATGGACTACAGCCTACCAGGCTCCTCTGTCCATGGGATTTTCCAGGCAAGAGTACTGGAGTGGGGTGCCATTGCCTTCTCCAATAAATAATCTTGGTCAAATATTATTTCTCCTTTGTTTCTCTTTAAATGCTTTTGCCACATTTCCTCATCAATTCATGGAATCCAAGAGTTGAAGGGAGCATGATAGATCATATAACCCAGATTCCCAGGAAATGCAGACTTTGCTTCATTATAGCTCTGAGAATGTCTGCTTTACACAGTAATAAAATAATCTTCAGCCTTAGTCCATTCCATGAAAATTTAGTATTAATAATTTAAAAAATATATCTAAGCTTTAACTATAAGCTGTCCCTCCCCAACCGTCCATCTGTTTATAAAGCTGTGCTTTGTGTCATGAAGCTACTGGTCAAGTTCTTCTTTAATAGCTTTATATTTATCCTTCCTTTCCGTATAGTCACATAGAGTTAGTTCTACTGAGTATCACTTCTCATAAAATAGTATAAGCCAAGATAATGTGTCAGGTGGCAAGTGATTTTTGAATGGAAGTTATTGTTCTTCACCATTAATATAAAATAAGGTGTCGGCCTCATTAATCTCTAAGTTTATACTTTTTTATGAGCTTTCAGTCTCCCTGTTCTGTATCCTCTTACTTATTAGAAAGAGATGAGCATATACACTACTATATATAAAATAGATAACCAACAATCACCCACTGTACAGCACAAGGAACTATTCTTAACATTTTGTAGTAACTTATAAGGGAAAATAATTTATAAAGTATATATATATATATATATATGAATCACTTTGCTGTATATCTGAAATGAACACAGCATTGCAAATCAACTATACTTCAAAAACTTTTTAAAAGAAGATAAATAGGAAAGAGATGAAGTTATTACTTTGCTCTGTATCCACTAGATCAAAGGACTTCAATTCTTGTTTGTAGTAAGCAAAAAACCTTAAACAAGTTAGTAAAGATTTAATTTTCTGAATCTAAGTTATATTTATACAAATATAAATATAGTACTAGAATATTATAGACTTTTTCCCTTAATTTTATTTTTTCCAATTCAGATTTTACTTATTTGCAATTTAAAAATAGATTGGAGGAAAGATTGGGGAAAATGAAAACCCTCTATTTTTAATTCTCATAAAAACATTGTTTGTACATGTCCATCCCAAATTCCCTAACTATCCTTTCCCTCCGTCCTTCCCCCACAGGCCACCATAAGTTTGTTCTCTAAGTCTATGAGTTTCTTTCTGTTTTATAAGTTCATTTATATTATATCTTTCTAGATTATACATATAAGGGATGGAAATGTACACATTGCTATATTTAAAATGGATAACCAACAAGGACCTACTGTATAGCACATGGAACTCTGTTCAGTGTTATGTGGCAGCCTGGATGGGAGGGGAGTTTGGAGGAGAATGGATACATGTACTTGTTCAGCTCAGTCCCTTTGCAGTTCACCTGAAACTATCACAACATTGTAAATCAGCTATATCTCAATAGAAAATAGAAAGTTTAAAAAATTTTGGTAGATATTTTTATTTCCATTTTACAGATAAGGAAACTGACTTTCAGAGAAGGTATTAAATTTATCCAAGTTTACATATCTATTAAATGACCTTAAAAAAAAAAACTTTACAAATAGGAAATGGAACAGTAATAGAACTAAAAAGCCTGTGAAACAATACTGACATAAGCAAATAATACACTTAGGTAAAGATATTAAGATCTTGGGGGAAAGAAACAAATCTAGGATGAGATGAAAAAGAAATATTCAATATTATAAAGCTATAATTAACAAAATTATTCTGTTAAAACTAAATCAATAATTATTTCTAGAAGATTCCAAAAAGGAAAAAAATGAGAAAAGATAGAAAATGTTATCTTGAATACTGAACTTCATGAAACAGTTCAGTTAAAACTGAAGGTAATGATAGTAATACTTAGTAAAACTACATTAATGTGTGCTAATCTAAATAAATATAAAGAAAATATTTAATACATGTGTCTTTTACAATTTACAAATTTATTTCTCATGTTACTTTGTTGATCAAGCTAATGATTCCAAAGAAACTTGTGACTGTAAAACGGTTGAAGCAAAATTAGTCAAACATTGCATGTGTGATTCTTGATTCAGAGACGTGTTCAGAGTCATCTTCCCGTGACCTCTGGGGTGGATATTCTGGTGACTGCCAAGTGTACATATAAGAAAGAACTAGAAAAGAAGATAATATTTAAACAAATTAAAGAGACTCTGGTAGAGTCCATTTTTATAATATATATTTGTACGTATCACATCACAGTAATAAGAAGGACCTGCCCAATTTAGGAAAAAGCAAGAATTTGAAATCAAGGAATTCTGACTTTGATCTTATTCTTTAAAAGATAGAACTAATCATTGCAATTCTTTGGTCTTTATTTATATGTAAAATAAGGGGTTTGGATAAGTCATTGGCTCTCAGTTGGGGTGTACACCCTCCTCAAGGTGTGTCAGGAACTGTGAGTGTTTTCATGTAGAAAACTCAAGAGCAGTCACTCTGTGGCAAAGAAAATTCTTAGTATTAAGTGCCTCACAGAGCTCTGTGGTTCATGCTACTCTCATGCATGTGTTCAGTAATTACTCACCTTTACTAATTTACTTTCTGTAGAAGGAAACCACAAAACAGGCTTTAGTTAGAGAAATGGTAATTTTTTCCCCCTAAGTTTAAGGAAAGCTAGGCAGATTTCTTAAAGCAATGACCTTAAATATTCAGATTTTTTTTTTATTCAGAGGAAAGCAATCACATACATTGTGAGACATTCCAGTAACTTGAAAGGAAGGAAGTGTGTGCGTGCTCAGTTACGATCAACTCTGTGACACCGTGGACTGCAGCCCATCAGGCTCCTGTGTCCACTGAATTTTCCAGGCAAGAATACTGGAGCGGCTGTCATTTCCTCCCGCAGGGGGTCTTCCTGATCCAGGGATCCAACCTGCCTCTCCTGCGTTAGCAGGCGGATTCTTTACCATTATATCATCAAGCTCATCACAATAGCTAAACCTAACTGATCAGTTTCCTTTAGTTATTTAGTTTTGTAAGTTTCTGCTTAAGATTTCCAAGCCAAACCATTTAGCCTTAACAAAAACCTTCCTTAAGAGAAACACAAAGGCATTTTCAGGCATCGTTGAGTTTTACTTGTGTTTTGCAAGCAAAATTGTTTACTAAGAATTAAACTTAGAATAAGAATTTGGGGTTTCCCAGGTGGTGCTACTGGTAGAGAACCTGCCTTCCAATGCAGGAGACATAAGAGACTCTAGTTTGACCTTTGGGTAAGGAAGATCCCCTGGAGGGGCACATGGCAATCCACTCCAGTAGTCTTGTCTGGAGAATCCCATGGACAGAAGAGCCTGGCGGGCTATGGGCTACAGGGTCAGAAAGAGTTGGACATGACTGAAACAACTGAAGCACCCAAGCACAAACTAAGAAATAAATACTTTAGTTATACTCTCAGTGGGGTTTCCCAGGTGGCAGTAGGGGTAAAGAACCTGTCTGCCAATGCAGGAGACATAAGAGACATGGGTTTGATCCCTGGGTCAGGATGGCTCAGGAATTCCTCCTGGGCCTCCCTTAAGAAAGAATGGCAACCCACTTCAGTATTCTTGCCTAAAGAATCCCATGGACAGAGGAGCTGGACAGGTTACAGTCCATAGGATCACAAGGAGTCAGACACGACAGAAGCGACTTAGCTGCACACTTCCAATGGGTAGGTTAAGCTGTATCTGATGATGGAAAATTCTCAGGAAGAACCTCAAACAGAAATGATACATTTTGTTCTATTTTAGGATAACTGCTGAAGTCACAAAGCATCATGGTGTTTGAGTTTGGAATGTTTTCTGTGCTTTTATCCCTCATGAAAGTACATCAAACAGAAATGATGAAGGCTCTCCAGCATTGCTCAGAGCTGCTGCAATATCTACTGAGAAATTTTTGTTGCTAAAGATTGCTTCCCCAATTTCGGAAAAGAAAAAGTAACTTGGCATAAGATAAGCATCTAGCCTTGGTAGCAGTCTACACGAATCAAAATATTAACTTCTAGGAATTTTACTTTTGAGAATCATGCCATCCTAGCCAGCAGATTCCCAATCTTTCAATACAGCTCAGCTGAAGAAGCAACTGTGATGCCTGTGACAATTGAGAAAAGAGATGATTGGATGGCATCATCAACCCAGTGGACATGAATTTGAGCAAACTCCGGGAGATAATGAAGGACAAGGAATCGTGGCGTGCCACAGTCCATGGGGTCATGAAGAGTCAGACATGACTTAGAGACTGAACAAACAACACCAACAACAAGTGTGGAGTATAACATATCTAAAAGAGAAAGTGAAAATTTAAAATGTCTGCACCCTCCTAGCTTTTGTATAACAAGGGTTTTTAGAACAGTAGATTATCACTGTAAAACTGGTTTCGCTTTTAGGTATCTTGAAACACCGGCAGGAAAAACGCATTTACCTTTATTTTTAGAAGTGAAAATTTTTTTTTTTTGCAGTGTGTTGAAGGGGTTTCTTATAAACTGGATGGAAATTATCTGAAAAATGAGATGAAAACAGTGATTTAGCAGTAAGATGCTTTCTCAGCTGCACCTGTGCTCAGTTGCAAGCGGTGTAGGTGCCCCAGGAAGTAGCATCTATTTACCACCAGCCTGGAAGTGATTGAATTGTCTTTTAGTTTCACGTTTCCGTTCCTTTGCCTACGCTCACGTTCCATGTCAGTTCATCCGTTTGGAACATTGCTTATTTGGTGAGGCAGGGTTTCTGTGTCAGCATCACACTGCTCTGCTGTCCCAGTGTACATTCCATCCTCTTCACTCATTCCCAAAGTTACTTGATCCCATGGCAGACCATTCGAGGTAGTAGAAACCCAAGATTCCACACTGGAGGTCTTTGATGACCCATATATCACTTTATTCTAAAAATTAGGCCAACATTTACGTATTAGGAGAGGTAGCATAAACATTTTCTGGATTTCTGGATTCTTTTAAAAAATCCAGGCACACTAGTAACAGCTGGAAATGAGTATCTGCTGCCTCATTTAATCAGGCCTGTTCTTTTCTATCAACCATGGTCTCTGTCATTCTGTATTGCATTTCTGATGTTGAGGCTGAGTGTCCCTTTGCAGTGTTGAAAAATGAATAAGATGATGTTGGAATGTTAGAATTCTTCTACTACATCCACCCCTCCCACTCCACTCCACTCCACCTCACCCTATAGATACCAATGTCTGCAAACTCTGTTGTAGCCATCTCTACCTCTGAAAAGAAACATTCAGTTGGTGTAGTCCTTGTCATCTGTGAACTCAAGGAGACCCCTCTGAAATACTGTTTCACCTGCTGGAAATACAGTCACCCAGAGAAAAAGTCACCCAGTCACTAAGAGAAAAGTCATTTCTTAGTACTAGTATTTGATTCCATCCTATAAACCAATGATGCAAGATCAAATATCTAAGAAGCAGGATGTTCCTCAGGGATGTGTATTCCATCTATTTCCCACAATCTCTAGAATCTCAGAAACCTCACAAGTAGTTAAGGAACGTATTTGAGGATACACATACTTATGGTTAAGAACCTTTATGCTCAAGGTCATACAGAGGCAGAACCAATATTCAAAGTCAGGTCACCCATTCTAAATCACTGTGCGAATAGCTCCAGAAGTATTTGTCAAACGCACAAAGGAGTCTGTTTTGTTGTTCAGTCTGACTCTTTGCGACCCTGTGGACTGCAGCATGCCGGGCTTCCCTGTCCTTCACTGTCTCCCAGAGTTTGCTCAGATTCATGGCCTTTGAGTCAGTGATATTATTTAACCATCTCATCCTCTGCAGCTCTCTTCTCCTTTTGCCTTCAATCTTTCCCAGCATCAAAGTCTTTTCCAATGAGTCAGCTGCTCCCATCAGGTGGCCAAAATGTTGGAACCTGAACTTCAGCATCAGTCCTTCCAAAGAATAGGCTCCAGAAATATTTGTCAAACACACAAATGAATCTATAAGACGATCCATATAAGATGATCCATCATGTAGTTATAGCAAAGATTAAGCGGAATCTCAGAAACTTGAGAATTCTCGGGACTTGTCTCTTGCTTCCCAGGTGGCACTAGTGGTAAAGAATCTGCCTGCCAATGCAGGAAACATAAGAGATGCGGGTTCGATCCCTGGGTGGAGGAGATCCCCTGGTGGAGATCCCCACTCCATTATTCTTGCCTGGAGAATCCCCGTGGACAGAGGAGCTGGGCAGGTGAGAGTCCATAGGGTTGCAAAGAGCCTGAGATGACTGAAGCAGCTAAGCACGCACGCACGCACTATCACCCATCACTTAACTATTTCGATTTCATGATACAGCTCAGGTCTGTTCATTCCCTCCATCTGCATGATCACCACCTGAGTCCGAGAGCTCACCATCTCTTAAGTGGATGATAGGTTAGCATCTTAACCCGTCTCCATGCTTCCACTTCCCTGCCTTTTGCAGCCTATTCTCTACACTGAGGCCACAGTGCACTTCACTTTGCTCTTAGCATAAGCAAGATCTTGTCACTCCTCTTTAAACCCTGAAGTCTTTTTCTTAGTGACCTCAGGGAAAATGTCAGAATCTTCAATGCCTTTCAGAATCTAGCAAGGATTCTGCCCTGCCTCTGCCTGGTCTCCATCTTCCCCCAGAATTGTGCTGTATAGTCTTTCTTGTTTCAGGGCCTTCCTGGATATATTCCTATCCTTCTTCTTTGCTTATGTAACTCAAACTGATCTTTTCTAAAATTCCTTAGAGAGATTCTTCCTTACCCCTACTTTAGTTTTTTGATACTGAGAGAGTCAATTCTTCCGGAGGTTGATAAGAGGTCTGGGGTCCCCGAGGAGGAGAAAGGGGTCTGGGGCTCTCCAAACAGAGTTAGGGATCTGGAATTCTCAAGGAGGAGGAAAGGGCAAACATCTTTTTTCCCCTCTACATTCCTTAGTCTTAGTCACATGAAACTTTTTTTTTCTTTAAGCCTGGAAGTGATGATTACACAACAAACAACTCAGTTTAAACTCTGTACTAAGGATTATATAACAACAATGTACCCTGCTTGAAGACAGTTTCTCCTTCCTGAAAATCTCCTGGCTAATCCTGTTATCTTAAAATGTAAATTATGGGAGTGGGTCTAGTAAGATCTTTATAAACAAGACATTCTTTTGATTTATTGCAATAACTAATTTAGAAAGTATATAGCTCCCTTGCTAACACTAGCAAGGGGGACATTCTCTGTCCCCCATCTGATGTCTATGTCAGAAGTTTTCTCTGTCCCTTATCTTACTTTAATAAAACTCTGCTACACAAAAGCTCTGAGTGATCAAGCCGGGTCCCTGGTCCAGATGCTAAATCTTCTTTGGAGTTCACGAATCCAACATCGTTCATCGTAAGTGATCAATATACACACATGAGCATGCACACACATACATTTTCTCCCCATGATTTGTTTTTCCTTCATGTTACTTTTCACTCTTTGTTATTATATAGTAACTAATTACGTCACAATTTTATTGTCACACTCCTGACCAGGCGACTCTGTTACTAACTTTTGGTGTCCCGTCACTAAACACATACCATATTCTTAATAAATATTTGTTCAATTAATTTGCCTAACATATATTCAGGGACATGAGCTTTCCAGGAGGCTGAAGAACAGGAGGCCGAGATATAGGTAAGGTACCTGGAGAGAATGATATATATATATTTTTTCCTCCAGATTTGGGTATAACCTGACTGATTTTGAGTTTTTTCAAGGTTCAAGAGTGCCCAAAGATTGTTCACATTTGTTTTGTAATGAAAATAATTGACAATTAGTACAGTATCTCCCAGAATGACACAAGCTCTGATTAGAAAAGATCTTGGTAGAAAACAATTGGGTAATTTCTTGGATCATGCCAGAGTCATTGTAAATGGAGGAAATTAGAGACATTTGAGGGAATACAACTGGATTGCTGTGGGATTTGTTGTAGGGGTTGAGAATGCTAAATCAAAGCTGACTCTCTTGTTCATGGTTTTTCTCATTTAACCAATTCCTTAATGTAGGTAATAGTACTTTCACTTTACAGCTCGGGCTGCGTGTACAGCATCCATGGCACCCTTACTTTCCATGGGAGATCCAGGCGCTGGGGGAGGCCCTGATGAGTCAGACTGTCTTTCTGCTCTGTGCCCAAGTCGCTTCTGAAAACCTCATGACCCCTTGGCTAGTTAAGATGGAAACCTAATTCAACCTACAGGGTATATTTGTTCATTTGTGCTAAGTTGCTTCAGTCATGTCTGACTCTGTGTAACCCTATGGAGCCCGCCAGACTCCTCTGTCCATGGGATTTTCCAGGCAAGAATACCGGAGTAGGTTGTCATTTCCTTCTTTAGGGGAGCTTTCCAACCCAGGGACTGAACTTGCGTTTCTTATGTCTCCTGCATTGGCAGGCAGGTTTTTTACCATTAGTGCCACCTGTGATGTCCACAGGGTATATTAGAGGTGAGTTAGGGAGAAGGGCAAGGTTGTCTTCTCCAGATATTCTGTAATCTGTGTGAAACTCGGAAGAAAAAAACAAATCTAAAAACTGTTACCTGAGCTCCAGTACAAGCTGAAAGCATAACTATAATTATTAGGTTGTACCTTTCTCAGAGTAATAATATATTACTCTTAAAAGAGAAAGTACTTGCTAAAATATGCGAATCACAAACCTGTTTTTCTTTTTCTTGGTACATAGAACTGGGAGGTATTAGGTGGCTTTGAGTGTTGACGTTTTCTTTCTGTTCTAGTGGAACATGGTAATTCAACTTTGCCCCAAATTATTGCCAAGCGATCTTGTTTGTGTGCACACAACAGAGTGAACAGAAACTTGAGGATTAATCTCTCTGAAACTCAAGCAGACTATATGACTTGTATGAAGTTCCATGATTATTTGAAAGTCTTTAGAGTGAATGTGTAGCTTTGGTTGAAAGAATAATAAACTTAAGAATATTAAAAGATGGCATTGTTTTATATTTTTAGAAGAATTTTTAGAAGTTAAAAATTTTTAGCTAAAATTTAAAATTTGTAGCCTTGTTAACTGCTAAGAAAAACTAGATTAATCAACAGTTGAAAAAGCATGTCCATAAATAACTACCTATGACTGTGTATATAAGTGGCTTCCTTCATACCTCAGTTGATAAAGAATCTGCCTGTGATGCAGACCTTGGTTTGACTCCTGGGTTGGGAAGATCCACTGGAGAAGGGATAGGTCACCCACTCCAGTATTCTTGGGCTTCCCATGTGGCTCAGCTGGTAAAGAATCTTCCTGCAATGTGGGAGACCTGGGTTCGATCCCTGGGTTGGGAAGATCCCCTGGAGAAGGAAAAGGTTACCCACTCCAGTATTCTGGCCTGGAGAATTCCACGGACTGTATAGTCCATGGGGTTGCAAAGAGTTGGACACGACCAAGCAACTTTCATTTTCACTTTCTTTTCATGTATAATAAAGGAAACACTAAGAAGAGAATAAAATATACCTTTAGAGGTATATTGAGAGAAACAGAAGCTTTCTAGTCATGTCATTGCTATGTGCACATGAATTTTTTTTTTTTTTACGAAATTTTTGAAATGATCATCTCCAAACTTGAAATTGGAGGCTGTGGCTCCTTGGGGAAAAAAAAAAAAAAAAAAAAAATATATATATATATATATACACACACATAATATGTAACATGAAATATATGTTAATACGTGCTATTGTTTGTTGTTCAGTTGCTAAGTCGTGTCCGACTTTTGCAACCCCATGAATTGCAGCATGCCAGGCTTCTCAGTCCATTACTGTCTCCCAGTTTGCTCAGACTCATGTCTATTGAGTCGGTGATGCCATCCAACCATCTCATCCTCTGTTGCCCCCTTCTCCTCTTGCCCTCAATCTTTCCCAGCATCAGGGTTTTTTTTTCCCAATTTGTTGGCTCTTTGCATCCAGTAGCCAAAGGATTGGAGCTTCAGCTTCAGCATCAGTCCTTCCAATGAGTATTCAGGGTTGATTTCCTTTAGGATTGACTGCTTTGATCTCCTTGCTGTCAAAGGGACTCTCAAGAGTCTTCTCCAACACCACAGTTCAAAAGCATCAATTCTTTGGCACTCAGCCTTCTTTATGGTCCAATTCTCACATCCATACATGACCACTGGAAAAACCATAGCTTTGGCTATACGGAACTTTGCTGGCAAAGTGATGTCTCTGCTTTTTAATCCACTGTCTAGTTTTGTCATAGTTTTCTTTCCAAATAGCAAGCATCTTTTAATTTCATGGCTGCAGTCACTGTCTGCATTGATTTTGAAAACAAGAAAATGAAATCTGAGACTATTTCCACATTTTCTCCATCTATTTGCCATGAATTGATAGGATCAGATGCCATGATCTTAGTTTTTTGAGTCTTGAGTTTTAAGCCAGATTTTTCACTCTCCTCTTTCAATATTATATATATAAAACATATATTTCCCCAAGCCAATTTTATATACTGAGTTGACTGATACTCTGCAGTATACTTTGCATACTTTACACAATCTGAATGTAAATCTTTGATGGATTTCGCCAGTGCTAAGCTCTGTGCATATGCCCGGCAGATATAAGCAGCCCCAGTAAGAGTCTTCACTTAGTTACTTAGGACATCCTTGATGTCATATATTGCATAACAGTCATGAGTAGTCAGGGTGCAAATTTCCTCATATCATTCTTAAGGGAAACGCAATATGGATGATAAATAAAATGAAGTGAGGCAGACATAATAGACATTTCCTTTTTTAAAAGGATTCATCTGAATAGTGACAAAATTGGCTCAATCCTTACGTATTTTTCCTCTACTTAATTCTTCTCTTAGTGAGGTCATTGCTGGGTTTTAAGCAGTGTTCATGAAAATCTATAGTCATCTTTTGAGATTATAAAAATAGGCTGAAATGGAAAGCTGAAAATAAAAATGTAAATATAGGAAAACATAGAAAAACATGTGAATAAAATGACTGCTTATGGTTCTCAAGAGGTTTATTATTTATCTACTGATCAAAAAGGCTTTTGCCATACTTCACTTCACTCATGGGTCTACCTAGATTCTTTCTGAATCAGTCAGAGAAGTGAACTTTTATGTGTAATTTATGATATACTATTTTGCTTTATCACAAAAACAGCCTTTAAAAGCCACAGTTCTACTTTTGAGTTTCAACATGATTTCACTGAACCTACAGAATGCCCAGTCTTTGGTGACCTGGGAATAAAAACTGGTTATGATCATCTGAGAATACAGTTGTGCTGAATATGCTGTGGGTGATAGGAAAGAAAGAAGAGATGTGGCCTTTGTTCTTAAGAATCTCAGTTTTATTATGAGAGAATTTGCTGCAACTTTTCATACACATGCTCTTGAGCTATCCTTGAGATGGGTATTGATTATCAAGTTAGGGCTCACTAGGGAAAAAGAAGAAAAAACGTATTTCTGCATTCTGGATATCCTACAAATCAAGGAATTATAGAATGTCAGAAGCAGGAAAAGACATTAAGAACCATTACAGTTCATCCCCTTCTAATGCCAATTGGGGCAATCATTCCTTTGAAACTTTATGAAGGAATATTTTAGGGAGTTTTTTGAGAAGGAAATTAACAAGTTATGTGGGATATTAATCTATTTCACTTGAGCAATTTTGAAGCAATCCAAATGTCTAGGCCAATTTGAATGCCAAGGACAAGCAGAGATTTTTGTGTCTTTGACCTAATTTTGTTGAGCACAGAAGTGCAAACTAGAAAATTAACCTTAGGGCAACAGGAGTGGGAACTATATCTGTACATTTTTCTGAAAACTTTAGTCCATTAAATTTGACTGAAGAACTGGCATAATTTACACCTTAAATTAGGAAATTATAAAGAACTTGCATTCCATTTTATACATGAATTCAGAAACATTATACTTTCTTGGAGTGAAAACTTTTAGCAACTCAGGAGTGTGATTTGCATACCAGTCCTCTAATGTGTTATTATCATTGTGCTAACAAAGAAAGTCCCTTAGTCGTGCCCAACTGTTTGCGACCCCATGGAATGTC
>NW_011494700.1:2941125-2942416 GCF_000754665.1 Bison bison bison
ATCAGAAGAGGAAAAAAAAAAAAAAAGATCACAATTCAACGCAAGATTTGGTGGTACTTTTAAATCTGCTCTTGTTCCCAGTCCACCTGCTATTCTTTTCTTTTTAGAGTTCGAAATACCTGTTCCAGTTACTGTGTTACATTTGCACATAACAGCTACATAACAGTGAGGGAGACAACATGGTGTATACATACTCCATGTTTTGCAGAGCCAAAATTCTTATATGAATTAAAATACGTATGAGTAATAGAAGGGGAAAGACTTGGAACATAGTCTGGTCCAAGCTTCCAGACTAGAAGAATTTTTATTCTAAGAAATCTCTAGGAAAGAAGTTTTCATATCTTTTCACAGCTCCTTCCAGTGTTGGGTCACTCAGTTAGAAAAATCCATAGATAAGATAGAATCTTCTTTATTGGGAAAGGGAATTCTTATTTAATGTTTCATTAAATACAATTCATCAAATTTTGAGTGCCTACTGTAATTGCAAACCCAATATTCTGAGAGATGGAGAACGTGCTGGTGGTCAACCTCCCCTTGCCACTCTCTCATAGGCATCACCTCAGTGTTCATCTGGACAAGCTAATTTGAGTTCTCTGTAAAATTATACATATGTATGCTCCAATGAGCTAGTCCTTTAAGGCATGTTTTCTTTAGCACCTGGTAAGGCAAACATCCAATAAATATTCCTAAATATTGGATGAATTGTCTTGAGGCTTTAGAAATGTGACCTTCAAGTTAAAAGAACGGAGAAAATATGAACATTTTATTTTTTAAGTTTAAATTTTTTTTTCTCAATGCAGTTTTTTGTTGAGATATAATTGACATGTAACATATTATATTGGCTTCCCAGGTGGTGCTAGTGGTAAAGAACCTGTCTGCCAATGCAGGAGATGTAAGAGATGTGGGTTCAATCCATGGGTTGGGAAGATCCCTTGGAGGAGGGCATGGCAACCCACGCCAGTATTCTTGCCTAGAGAATCCCATGGATTAGAGGAGCTTGGTGGGCATAATCCACAGCCTTGCAAAGAGTGTGGCATGACTGAAGTGACCTAGCAGGTGTGCATAACATTTTATTACTTTCAGGTATATGACATACTGATTAGATTTTCACATATATTGCAAAATTTTCACCATAATAAGTATGGTCAATGTTTTTCACCATGTATAGTTACAAGTTATTTTTTCTTGTCATGAGAACTTTGGGTCTTCCTGGGTGGCACTAGTGGTAAAGAACCCACCCGCCAACGCAGGAGACTCAAGACACTCAGGTTCAATCCTTCGTTGAGGAAGA
>NW_011494700.1:2942516-2943058 GCF_000754665.1 Bison bison bison
TGTTATTATCATTGTGCTAACAAAGAAAGTCCCTTAGTCGTGCCCAACTGTTTGCGACCCTATGGAAATGGCCTACCAAGCTCCTCTGTCCATGGGATTTTCCAGGCAAGAGTACTGGAGTGGTGGCCATTTCCTTCTCCAGGGGATCTTCCCAACCCAGGGATCGAACTTGGTCTCCTGCATTGCAACCAGACGCTTTACCATCTGAACCACCAGGGAAACCCAGCAAAGAAAAGAACTCTTAAAGAGGTTAAATGATCATCAAGTTACAGTACTTCCGGGTGGCACAGCTACCATTCAAAATTAAACTTGTCTGATATCCAACAGCAAAGATCAGCCTACTGACTATGGCCAGCTTGTTCCTAGCATCTAATGGGCAACATTTGAAGATGGCCATGGACACCCATATCTGTGAAGAAATAAAAAAGAACAGGGGACTTCTTCCCTGACCCCACCCCTTATTCTACATGGCAGAGGACTCTACTTGTCCACTTGCCTTGAATCCTGGCTGAGGGATATCAGAAGAGGAAAAAAAAAAAAAA
>NW_011494700.1:2943158-2965473 GCF_000754665.1 Bison bison bison
CCCGCCAATGCAGGAGACTCAAGACACTCAGGTTCAATCCTTCGTTGAGGAAGATTCCCCTGCAGGAGGGAATGGCTACCCACTACAGTATTCTTGCCTGGAAAATCCCTTGGCAAGAGGAGCCTGGCAGGTTACAGTCCATAGGGTCACACAGAATTAGATAGGACTGAAGTGACTTAGCAGCAGCAGCATGAGAACTTTTATGATCTACTCTCTTAGAAACTTTGAAATATGCAATACAGTATTATTAACTACAGCAACAATGCCATAGATAACATCCCCATGACTTATTTATTTTATAACTGGAAGTTTGTACCTTTTGATCACCTTTACTCATTGTAGATGAGTGGCTGCTAGAAGCAGGAGCTGGGGGGTGCCCTATGCAATATTTTCAGTTGCAGTTTTTTTATCATGATAAAAAGCCATAACTGGAAATACGAACATTTTTAAAAGAAAAGAATTTATGAGGCTTTTCCAGTATCCTTCCCAATACAGGCTATACTCTAGCAACCTTGCCTTTTTACTAAAAATCTGCTTTCTCTAATTTTTCTGAAGGTGTAGATATTTTGTATTTTCATGTTTCCTGTGGCACAGCCTTTATACTCCTAGGAAAAAGTCCATTGGTAGATTGAACTGTTAAATTTTCAGTTTCACTTACTGCTCTGGATAGTTTCAACTGCTTTCCTTCTTACAACTGAATTCAGTAATGCTTAGCAGTTCCAGGGTTAATAATGTCAGTCAGGGCTGACTTGTCACTGTGGAGAGAGTGACAGGGAGACAAATAGAGATGTGATTTGGCGTGACAATAGGTGGAAATAACTTCAGGTTCTGTTGATGCACTAGATTGATTATAATCTAGTCTTGCCTTCGTCCCTCTCCCCATTTCTTCCCATATCTTTTATCCTTTGAGAAGGAGGAGTAGCTCACCTCCACCAAATGTGTGGGAGTACTTTTGCATACGAAGTCTCTGATTTTTTGCATGCATCGTATTCTGTAGTTATGCAAACTGAACATAAGCATAAGGAAAATAAAAACAACGCAGATTACAGAGGCACCCTGCCAAAGGGCTCTTTGCAAGCCTATCCAGAACAATGTGTAAAATCTGGAAATTGCCTGTCAGTTATTTGTTCTGCTCAACACCACATGCAGTCATTAATATTTAAAGTCTATTTTACTTCACTTCTGAAGATGTGAGATCTAGGGAAAACAAAATTGTGGTTTAGATGGCCAAGGATAGGGAATCAGCTCTACTTTAAAGTCAGCCATTGATGGGTCAAAAATTATTTCCTAAGATCTTAAACCAAATGTTACATTTGTACATGACAAAGGCTTTTCCTTCTTTTCCACTTAAAAACAGAACAAAAAAACGAAACCTACTTGAATTGCAAACTAAGTCATGTTTACTGGATTCATTCATTACCAACCTGATCGCCAAATTGGCAGAAAATAAAACCCCTGTCAACTCATGGCTAGGTTGTAGATGTTTTGAAGCACAGTAAAATTACAGATTTCAGAGGAAAATACCCTTCAAATGTGTCCTGAAGTATCTGTCCTTAGTTTAAATGTTCTGATTAGAGGCCTAATAGGTACCGTGGTTTTTATGAATGACCCTTCATTCCTTACTTATGGATGCTCAATTTGGTACTTTGACAGAAGTGTATTGACATGTGCACAATGAGAAATTTCTTGACAAAGTATTATCTGAAACCTCACATATCTTAGAAGTGATGCAATATTTAGACCTGCCTAAGGCTCAGATGGTAAAAAATCTGCTCGCAATGCCAGAGACACAGATTCATTCCCTGGGTGAGGAAGAGCCCCTGAAGAAGGGAACTGCAACCCACTCCAGTATTCTTGCCTGGAGAATGCTATGGGGTCACAAAGAGTCGGACATGACTGAATGACTAACACTAACACGACGACTGCATGAGAAGATGAATGAAATAGGCTGTCTCCCCCCCAACCCCCAGATTCACATGTGAACTCCTTCCCCACAACAAGATGGTATTTGGCTTTGGGGAGGTTATTGGGTTTAGATGAGGTCATGAGGGATGGGATTGTAAGAAGAGGAAGAGAGATCAGATCTCTCTCTCTCAGGTATGCCAGGAAGAAAGCTCTCCCTAGGTAGTGAATTGACTGGAGCCTCCATCTTGAACTTCTCAGCTTCCAGAACTGTGAGATATAAATTCCTGTTGCTTAAGCCAACCAGCAACCAGTCTATTATATTATGGCACCCTGAGCTATAGAAGTGAAAATACAATAAGAACATTTGAAATCACCACACCTTTATTAGTTCCTGACTTGCTTAGAGTGCTGTATATAAAGAAAGAAAGTGTTAAGCTTTTGAAACTGCTTAAATTAAACTGTAGTAATTCTGAGGAAAATAATTGATAGATGTTGAATTTCACATCATTCCTGGCAACTCTTCAGCTTTTTACTTTCAAATAAAATCTGTCTAAAACCTCAAAGTAATGTGGCATGAATTAATTTTCAGATATAATTTTTTTCTTCAGAGTTCTGTGCAAGGTATTTTTAAAGCATTTGGTAATTTTCCAATCACATCAATGCAGACTGTTAGAAAACTCTTATGCTGTTTCAACTGAAAGCAAAAGAGAGAGCATGCCATTCTAGAAATAACAAAAATATTTTATGTATTCCAAGCTCTAGCAATGTTTTTTACATATATATAGCTCACACAAAGAATGAATGGAGAAATATAATGAAATTGGAAACTCAGAAATACCTTTTACATCAACTTACTTTAGGGGCTTTACATTGCATTTGTATCTAAAAAGTTGAAGATTTTCTAAAACAAAACAAAAAGTATTTCTCAAGTCAGTGTTAACCCTCAACTCAGTTTCATGTGCTCAGCAACATATTTTTTCCCCCCATGGGAAATCTTCTTACCCCTCTAAGCATTGCATCAAATTTTAATTCAGCTCAGATAACTCTGCCTAGAGAACTGAGTTGTGTGTGACTTTTTTTAAAAAAGATTTTTTTTTTTGGCTGTGGTCCATTTTTAAAGTATTTATTAAATTTGTTGCAATGTTGCTTCAGTTTTATGTTTTGGATTTTTGGCTGTGAGATAAGGGATTGAACCTGAACCCCCTGCATTGCAAGGCAATGTCTCAACCACTGGGTGACCAGGGAAGTCACATTTTAAAATAGTTTCTAGAGCAATTAATTTTAAGGACTACTTTCTTGAAACGTTGAGGGATTCACCAGCATCACTTGATTTAAGTAGTGCATATATGGGCCAGACACTGACTTCATGTGTGGGGGTGAGTGTGTAGTCTCCCAAAGTGAGGGGCACGTGAGAGAGATACACATGTGACTAGGTATCTTATTATCTTAAAACTAAAATAAATAAATAAAGTAAAATAAAATAGATAGCAAGTTTCTATAAAAGTGAAATGATCTCAAGCATAAATGATATGAAGGAATCACTGTTCTGCTTCTGTATAAGGCCAAACGCCCTTCTTGTGGATGGGTTCTTATTCTCTCTTTGCTTACTTGACTCCTAAAATTTCATTTTCTTGTTCTTTCATCATTGACTTCTTCTTCTCTAATGAAATGTTTCTGTTAGCTTAAAAATGCCATGGGCCCTGGTGGCTCAGTGGTAAAGAATCTGCCTGCCAATGCAGGGGACGGGGGTTTGATCCCTGGATGGAGAAGCTGCCCTGGAGAAGGAAGTGTCAACCCACTCCAGTATTCTTGCCTGGGAAATCCCATGGACAGAGGAGCCTGGTGAGCTACAATCCATGGGGTTGCAAAAGAGTTGAGCACAACTTAGCGACTAAACAACAAAATGTCATATTTCCCATTTTCCTTTGAAAAAAATTTTTCCTACTCTCCCTTTTCAGCTACTGACTCATTTCTCTGTTTGCCTTTATTAGGAAAACTCCTTGAAAGAGCTGTCCAGACACACACTTCCTTACTTCCTTTCCTCTATGCCATTCTTGTCACACATGCATCTCAATCACTCCACTGAAATTTCTCCTTCATGGTCACTACAGTCTCCATATTCTCGAACCTGGGATCAGCTCTAACTCTTATTTGCTCTGTCAGAAACTCCTTTTGTAGCCATTTTTTTTTTCCTTCTTGCGATATTATTCAGTTGCCTTCTAGGACAAGATCTTCCAGATCCTTTCTCCTACGGTCACTCGTTCTCAGGCTCTTGTGCTGGTTCTTTCTGCTCTTCCCAGTCTCTAGTTAATGGAATTCCTTAGGGTGTCATCTTTCACCATTTCCTTCCTAACTATTCTGTCTCCCCAAGAAATCTCATCAACTGCCATGGCTCTACATAGTGACCATAAGCTTCTAACTTCCAGATTTCAGTTTCCAGATATGATTTCTCTCCAGAGCTCAGATTCATATTTTCAACTTGCTATACACACCTCTATTTGGAGGTCTAATAGGAACTTCAATTCTAATTTGCCCAAAGATAACTCCTAATATTCCTTCTCTACCTTGCTGCTGCTCTAGTCTTCCCAAACTCAGTATTTAGCATATTATTTTTCTGTTGCTCAGGTCAAAAATGTTGGAGGCATCTTGACCCCCTTTCATCTCATGATACATTTTCAAGACCTGTTGACCTCACTTTCAAATTATTTTCTGACCTCAATGTGTTTGTTATGTTGTTGTGCGATGCTACCTGAAATCACTGAGGTATTCTGTATATTCATAAAGTTTTAATTTTTCCTTTTAGTAGAGGTCTTTGTGCCTTCTGAAATTTATTTTTGTACACACTTAGGTTGTATTCTAATTTTTTCTCCCTGTGTCCCCTTTCGTATTTATGTTGCTGTCAATCTGCTCCCAGGGAGCTAGTCCGTGACCAGTTTTACGATGATATTTTACTTTTTTCCACAATGACAGTGTGGACATTGGGAACTCAGTCACATAGCCAGCAATCAGCTTGTCTCAGATTCTGTTTGTGGGACTGTGTCAATGTTACCCTGCCTCCTGGGGTTCAGAGCTTCCAATAAAGTAATTGTGCAGGTTGACAAATGGTCAGGCTGTTTATATGGAACACGAGAGTCCTCTTTGAGCCCTGGTTTTAAGTAGAAATCACGAGCCTTGTCCCTTGTCTTACATGGAGGTCTTTTAGTGTCAGTATTCCCCAGAAACTCCCCCTTTATTGTCCAGGAGTACATGAAACCTAGATTTGAGGTCTACTCTTTTGGTTCATATTTGCTCCACTGATATGTTAAACTTTTTCTAAACCCAATTTTCTTTCTTTTCTTTTTTTTTTTTTTTAGCATATCAGAGCTACCTGATAGGAAGTCAGGGGTTGACCTCTGCTTTAATTCAAACAAGGGGTTCCAATGATGTTATTTCTAGTCTCCAAGATAGACTGTTAGAAAGGTATTTAAAACAGGAAATAACTTTACATATCCTTCATATCATACCACATGGACAGCTACTGATAAATCAAGAGAGCTTAGGAGCACTTGATTGACTGGTGAGAGGGAAGAAGAGGACATTTTTTTTCTACAATTACCTGTCTTCACCTGTGTCTTTGAAAATATCAGTGGTATAAAAATGACTTCAGGATGAATGACACTGGATGGAGTCTTGGCACATTATTGCAATGGAATAATATCAGGGCTTTTTAGCTCCTAGAAAAATTTAAATCTAAAATATCAATTAAAATGTGTAGAATAGTAATTCTGTATCAGAAATTGTGTGTGCTAGATGTTTTCACACATTACATATTTTTATTAACATTTTATAAATGGAATTTCAAAAGATTACATTACCTACCCAGTTGGAGTAGTCTAGATTTAAACTCCAAATTCCATTTATGTTACTATCCTTTCATAGATGAGGGTGAGAAGCAATGGGTTCCACAAGAAAAGGAGACTAATTAGATGAATTCTAGTTTCTTTTCAATTTGATTTAGTTCTCACTTATGTGTCTCAGGCTGCTATCATTTTAACATTCTTCTTTCATTTATTCATTCTCTCAATATATTGTGTATTCACATTGTGCTAGACATGGCTCTACAAAGTCAAATAAGACCTATTCATTTACTCTAACCTACTAGAGATAATTATTCTTCCCTTTTAACATCCCTAATAACTGTGACATATCTTACATCTGGCAACCAAATGTATACACATTTTCACCGTTAAATCATTTACAAAATACATGTATCCACCATTTTATATAAATGGGCAATGACTTAGTGAACAAATCAACTTTTTCAGGTGTATATTTTTCAATGGAAATGTTTCTCAAGAAAACAACATTTTATATGACATTAAAAGTCCATGTTAAAAGTATTTTTATGATCTTGTCAGCGTACATTTCTTCATGTGTAAATAAGGCATTGTAATAAGTATTCAAAGTTCTCCACAGAGATATATGTAGCACATACACTAAATAGGGAAATAAATACATAGCATGAGCCTTGTGCATACAGCTTCATGAATTCTTCCCCCTACTAATTGTAAGAAACTTTAAGGCACTGAATATGTCATATTTGTGACTTTTCTCATTGATAACTTAGCATCTAGTAGATTCTTACAACATATGTGTAAAATGCATTGTTTATTGAATTGATATTCAAGTTGCTGATTGGATGGATAGACTGTAAGGAGGAATGGGTGAATGAACTGATGACTTTATTTACATGCTACTTGTAAGATATCTAACACACCTCACCATGTGTCTTTATAAAACCTGATCACTCACTGGGGGCATGTAGTAATACTTTGGATTTGTCTTATTTTACCTCCTGGTCATGGAAACATGGGGCTACAAATAAATGCCAACTTCTTTTGTATCTGCTACCAGGCAATTTATTAGATTTGAAAGGGTCATCCAAACTACATTTTTAATTTTTTTTGGATTTATCTATTTAACCTATTGCTTAGATACCTAGATTGCCAACAATCACTTGATATTATTCCCCTGTACATGGATTTTTATTACAGTGGTACTTGCTATAACATGCACTGAATCATTCTGCTATAGATTATGTTGTTCTTGTTGGATGAGCATAAGTAATAAAAAGATGACGTGTAACTTCCTAGCTTACAATGAATTTTTTCATTATACTTGTATATATTTTTAAAAGTCATAATAACCCCTAAAGAAGCTGTTTTATTTTTAATGTACACTTGGGAAAATAAATGCAGAGAGGTGAAATGACTTGTTCACTGTTATTTAGTCCATCAGTCATTCCAGATGTTCTCTTGGGTAGGAAGGATTCATTAACAAAGACAGATATTGCCTTTGAAGAACCTAAGATACTGGGGTGGGAGTGGGAACAAATAAAGAGGTAATTATGCTACAGTGAATGGAACTATACTTAATGCATGCAGAAGGCTGCTGTGAAACACACAGGATGTGTTTCTCTAAGTTGTCCAGAAGTCAGTGGAACTTGAATCCAGTTTATGGTTCCAAGTCCAAGACTTTTTCTGCCAGACTCAGACTTATCTTTCCTTTATCTCTGATTTTCTCTTAGACCTAGTGGAAGCTGGTTAACCAAAGTTGATGTGATGTGTGAGAAGTTAAACTTCAAATGAAGAAAAGAGCTGGATCTTTACTGTGTTGCTTTTGGTATCAGAGACTTCTAAAGAAGGTAGCAGCATGAAACGGGGGTGGGGGGAGAGGCAAGATGGACAAGAGAGCAGGACTCTCCTAGCAGCAACATTAGTAGACAATGGACTTCAAAAGCTAGAATTCTCCATCTCAATTCTTGTACGTTATGTAGCTCTTGACAAACTGTTGAAGAAATAATTTGGGAAAGGAAAGAGACTATCACATAACTCATATTATGTAATAGCAATCCACAGACTCCCAAGTAAAACCTATTCCATCTTTCATCACAGAGACAAAACATACACATAAGATTTTCTGACTAAGAAAGAGTGAGATGAATCCATAATAGTTTCTTAAATAATTTCTTACTAAAAAGTAAGTAATTCTGAAGATTCTTTATACTTCTTAATTCATAGCAACTCCTAGAGAGACCTTTGCTTTCCAGGATCTGTTGACTGGGAATAGAACATTCACTGTAATGAAACTGCCAACAACAGAAAGTGGATGCACTCTGGAGTTCTTTGGAAATGAGATTTGAAAACAGAATTTTAACTGGAGACTAATATTAGAATATTCCTGTGTAATATCTGACCTCTGCGTCGTGAAGCACCGGAGGTTCCTTTCCATGCATATTTCCATTTCTAATATCCTGAAGTCATTTCCTATGTGTCAGCTTTATAATTGTCCCACTGTTTAACTGCTTTGTCCAGGCATTCTTTCAAATGTGGGTTCTTTCATCATCAACTTAGGAGCACAGAATTAAAGTTTGTTTCAGAGTAATTAAAATTCCAGTGATCAATTTTCTGGTTTCCTGGCTGTCAACTTTCTTCTTCTCTGGCTTCCTTTCTTCCTCATCTTTTTTTTTTTTTTTGAGGCGCTAAAAGTTTCTCGATATATAAATATTCCCAGAGCCACTCTTTTTTACCTGTACCTAATTCTCCATTTGTGGCAGCTGTGTTGATTATCATCTCTTCTATTATCTTCCTTTAAATCATGCTGAAATTTTTGTCACGTCTTAAGAATATAGTTTTTCAGCAAAATCACCAAAGATACTATTTCCAACTTTCATCAACTATTTTTATTTTACTTGGGAGTCTGTGGATTGCTATTACATAATATGAGTTATGTGATAGTCTCTTTCCTTTTCCAAATTATTTCTTCAACAGTTTGTCAAGAGCTACATAACATACAATAATACTTGGTTTTCAAGGACTTGGCTTAAAGTAAAAAAAAAATTTTAGTACAAAATTTATTTTTAAGGTAGCATTTTTAATATATATTTTTAAATTTTTATTTTTTCTTTTTGGCTGCACTGTGTGGTTTGTGAAATGTTATTTCCCTAACCAGGGATCGATCCAAGGCCCTTGGAAGTCAGAGCACAGGACCCTAACCCCTGGACTACCAGGGAATTACCTATAATATGTGTTGTTTTGAAATAATTTGGGACTTCCTGACAGAACAATTGTTAAAACTTTGTGCTTCCATTACAGAGGACACAAGTTCGATCCCTGGTTGGGGAACTAAGATCTCATGTGCTGTTTGGTACAGCCAAAAATAAATAAATAAATAAAACAACTTTATTGGGGTTTAAGTTACATACTGCAAAACACACATTTTATGAGTAAAGGCAATTTTTGGTAAATATATAAAGTCCTGCAGCGATCATGATGGTCAAATTTTAGAACACATTCATCACTGCCGAGAATAGTTCTATATCATTTGCAGTTGAACTTCACACCCCATCCACAAACTCTGGAACCTCTGGTCTACTTTTTGTTTTCCTCTGGTTTTACCTTTTATTTAGTGTCATATAATTGGAATCATACAGTTTTGACACTTTGTACCATAGTTTCCAAGGTTTTGTTTTTCTAGTGTCTTTATTCTTTGTACAAATGAATTAACTATGGAGAAAAATAATATAAATACTAGAGGAAATTTTGGTGATGGTAGATATCATTTTTACATATGTACAAACTTTTATGCATTGACCTGTATATGCAAATATATGCATATATATGTAGACTGGGAAATGGGCAATATTAACACACAGGTGTATTTGGAACAATCTTTTGCATGCATTTTAGCAAAAGTTGGTGGCACAAAGCACTGTTCTAGTCTTATAGAGAATAAAAATAGAAAAGAATAACAAAACACAATTTTTTCTGCTCTTACACAAATTTTGGTAGAAACATAATTATAAGGCAAAATATAGTAGGCATAACAAGATAGTACAAAGAAAGTATATTGGGTACTTGAAAGAAGTAAAAAGAATTTGAGATATCAGCAAAGTTCAATGATGACTTTTGAATAGAAGGGCCTTAGTGGATGGAAAGAAATTTTAAAATATATATTTATTTATTTATTTTATTTATTATTTATTTTTGGCTGCATCAGGTCTTCATTGGGTGGATTGAAATTTGATGGGTGAAGATGGAAAAGACTGACAGGCCAGGCAGAGAAAACTACATGAGACAAAGCTAGGGAGGTTTTCAAAATGTTGAGAACACTGTGTAGTCTGCTTGGGCTTGATAAATATTTGTAGAAGTGAATGAAATTTTAATGTCCTGTTTATAAAGCAAGTGTTAATAAAGTGAAGCTGAAATGGGTTTGTAGTTGATAATCCATGTTGGGAGTGCATGTGTTGAAATAAAATTATAGGAAACCTCACTTCACTTTCTGTACATCAGCTTCTTGTCTGTGTCTGAAAAGTCTCTCTACTTCCTGCTCACTGCTTCTTATCCTTCAGGGTTGAGTTTCACTAGTCTCTTCTTAGTAAGCCTTTCTTGACTTTCCTCCCCAACAGCCTTTTTTTTTTTTTTTTCTTTCCCTGTGCCAGCTCTTTAATTATAGTGCTTGTATTGAAAGCATTGATTTCTGTGCTGGTCACACCACTAAACTGTGGAAACTCAAGGGCAGAAATTTTCTTTTACTTGTCTTTGCTTTACCAGTTCTTGGATTTTAAGGCAAGCTTCAACTGAATGCCCAATAGGAGCTCAATAGGAGTCTAGTTCAAGGATGGTGGTGGCGGTGGTGTTTAGTCATTCAGTCATGTCCGACTCTCTGAACCTCCATGGACTATAGCCCTCCAGGTTCCTCTTTCCATGGGATTTTCCTGGAAGGAATCCTGGAGTGGGATGCCATTTCCTCCTCCAAAGGATCTTCCTGACCCAGGGATTGAACCCTCATTGCCCGTGTCTCCTGCATTGCAGGTAAATTCTTTACCAGTGAGCTACCGGGGAAGCCCTAGTTCAAGGATAAAATATATTAACTTGAGTATTG
The DNA here is from genome assembly GCF_000754665.1 of Bison bison bison. NCBI lineage: Eukaryota > Metazoa > Chordata > Mammalia > Artiodactyla > Bovidae > Bison > Bison bison. Next base: position 2,953,986 of record NW_011494700.1, read on the forward strand.
GGTTGATGGTTTTCTCTCTTGCCTTTATGTTAATCCTTCTTTTGTTCAGAGTAGCATGTCTTACAATTCTTCATTTGTATTCAAGAACTGAAGTGTTGTATACATTTTGTGCTTGTGCTTTCACATGTACCCTTGGCCCACGATGGCCTTAGCCTCTGGTTCCACATCTTTCTAAGAAGTTCAAGTTCAATGGCCTCCTTTTCAGAGTACTTTTCTAAAACCTCATCAGGGTGGTGTTCTTCCAACTTTGAATTTCCATGATGATTTTCAATACCACTTTCATGGGTGCTTTCTATTTTCCAGACCATATCTAGAGGTAGAATCTACATTTCATATACTTTGTATTCCCCCAAAGCCAAGAGATTCTCTCAGAATAAACATACATTCAAAATGCCTTCAGTGTGTTTCTTTTAACTGGCCATTGATTATTTGTCGGTCTTTGTTGATCATAAGCTATTCAATAAATATTTACAAATGGTTCATGCATCACATGCTTTGGGGGAAAAACTGCAGAGTGACACAATGTGGATGAAAATGTAATTTGGAAGCAGAAAAAGAAAAAAAAATCAGAATGAGAAATATATCCTCTAGCAAACTATAGAAGTTCACAAAATCATTTGAAACCTTGCTTTGTTGATGAAAAGTTCCACAAAAATCTAGCAAGCCTGTTAGCAATTTGAAAAAATGAAACCCTGAAAGAAACAAACATTTTCTCAGCATAGACAGAGTTTTAAAAGAACTTTGTAGCTTCCTTTACTGTTATGAACATGTATTTTCAGTAATTACATAGTGACTAATTTTTATTAGGGCAAATCATTTACTTTTAGGTGCATTTGGTTTAGCAGATCAAGTATTGACTAGGAAGCTAAGTATGAATTATGACAATAAGAAAAAAAAAAAAGAAATCTACTTGAAGGCCTTCCCTTTTATCTAAACACTGGCATCCATTCTTCCTTCCTTTCAAAAGCATTCACTTCAGTCAGAATTTTCTGCCTTCTTGCCCTTGATTGCCTTGGAGACTTCAGTAAACACATCAAATCTTACTCTCATAAACCCTGTTTCTCCTTCCTGCAAAACTGAACTTGCATTTGATAACCTTAGCACAGCACATCCTAATGGGTCCTGCTTTCCAAGCAAACTGCTGTCATGATAATTTTCATCAAGATTTTTGAAAGGAAATATAAATATCTCCCTTTAAAGTGATTAAATGTTAATCGAATGTTTTGAGGAATAATGTCATAGAATTTGCTCTTGTGTCTCAACCAGGGTACCTATGAAGCATGGAGTGACTTACCCTGCAGGTTAAGGAAACTTACTCAAAACTACTCCCAGGGTGAATCAGCAATGCTCTAGAAAAAGTGATCAGTGAGGGCCAGTCCACTTTGGTACACAATCTTATTAAGTTGTTGAAGGAAGGGTGAAACCTTGGCTGGCAGAAGCCTTCCCCTACTGATTTATTTCTCACAGTTTTCTTGAGGAGATACCGCAAAGGCACTCTCAAAAAACTTTAATATTTTCCCAGGCACAATGAGATGGTTGAATACTAATTCCTTATTCTCATGTCTTCTGTTTTTTGTCCTTTTAGCCAATGCACACTTCCCTGCTTTCCCCACTGAGGCCTCTTCCTTCTCTCTCACATCCCTCTCAAAACTGGAAGCAATTTTCTACATCAAACATCTCCTGTTTTCCTTTGGTTTGGAATGCCTGTGTTTGCCCTACTCTCTGTGCTCACTTTTAAAGGGCAGAGAATACAGGGACATTTTTCTCTGAGCTCTTCAATGTTAACAAAATAGAGATGCCGGCATCATGTCAATAGTTTTATCTACTATACATTTGAAAAACTTTGCCCTGCCATAGGAGCACACTAGAGGTACCGAGAAAATTTCAGAAGGAACTCAGCTTGGGCTGTGGCTGTGCTTCCATGCAAGTGCCAAGACAAAGTTCAATGAATGTTTGTTGAATGAATGCATAAATAAATAATGAGAAAATGAGAGCCAACTCTACTGACTCCACAGGATGGCCTTTCATACTGTATAACAGATTCTAGAATTGTAAATCTACTATCATTTGGGAGGCTGTATCCTGATTATGTTAATGTAGTCTTAGCAACAGTGGTTTGGAGATGAAACTTGTTCTAAATATGTGGTCAACTGGGAATATGATTCTCAGTAAGAAGTTATTCTGTAAGTTTGTTTATTTTTATTTATTTGGCTGTATCCAGTCTTAGTGGCAGCACGCGGGATCTAGTTCCCTAACGGGGAATTAAACCCGTCCCCCCTGCATTGGGAGCGTGAAGTCTCAGCCCCTGGACCACCAGGGGAATCCCTGTTCTATGATTTTGGATCTTTCTACAATCAACTTTAAAAACATTCCTATTTTAAGTTTTATTATCACAGGCTTCCTTTATTTTTCTTGTGAGTGGGTTAGAAATATACTGTAAATAATAAAGGCACAGACAGAATAAACACTGTCTTTGACATAGTGAAATGATTATTACAGCCAAGTAATTAGCATATCATCTCCTCACCTAGTTACCTTTTTTTTTTTTTTTAATGATGAGAGCACTTGAAATCTACTCTCAGCAAATTCCAGTATTCAGTGAGGTATTATTGACTACAGTCATCATGCTGGGCTTTAGATCTCTAGACTTAGCATCCCAGAACTGCAATTTTGATCAACATCTCCCCATTTCCCCCATCTCCCCTCTATCCCTGGTAAACAGGGTTCTATTCTTTGCTTCTAGGAATTTGACTTTTTTTTTCCATTTTATTTTTGGCCACACCAAGTGACATGTGCATTCTTACTCCCCTGACCAGGGATTGGACTCTTGTCCCTGCACTGGAAGTATGGGAGTCTTAACCATTGGACTGCCAGGGAAGCCCCTGAATTCAACTTTTAAAGATTCTACTACATAATTGAGACCATGTGGTTGTTTTATTCTTACATTTGGCTTATTTTACCTAGCATACTTGAACTCATCTCACATACTAGTAAAGTGATGCTTAAGATTCTCCAAGTCAGGCTTCAGCAATACGTGAACCGTGAACTTCCAGATGTTCAAGCTGGTTTTAGAAAAGGCAGAGGAACCAGAGATCAAATTGCCAACATCTGCTGGATCATCGAAAAAGCAAAAGAGTTCCAGAAAAACATCTATTTCTGCTTTATTGACTATGCCAAAGCCTTTGACTGTGTGGATCACAATAAACTGTGGAAAATTCTGAAAGAGATGGGAATACCAGACCACCTGACCTACCTCTTGAGAAACCTGTATGCAGGTTAGGAAGCTTAGAACTGGACATGGAACAACAGTCTGGTTCTAAATAGGAAAAGGAGTACATCAAGGCTGTATATTGTCACCCTGCTTATTTAACTTCTATGCAGAATACATCATGAGAAACGCTGGGCTGGAGGAAGCACAAGCTGGAATCAAGATTGCCGGGAGAAATATCAATCACCTCAGATATGCAGATGACACCACCCTTATGGCAGAAAGTGAAGAGGAACTAAAAAGCCTCTTGATGAAAGTGAAAGTGGAGAGTGAAAAAGTTGGCTTAAAGCTCAACATTCAGAAAACTAAGATCATGGCATCTGGTCCCATCACTTCATGGCAAATAGATGGGGAAACAGTGGAAACAGTGGCTGACTTTATTTTTCTGGGCTCCAAAATCACTGCAGATGGTGATTGCAGCCATGAAACTAAAACACGCTTACTCCTTGGAAGGAAAGTTATGACCAACCTTGACCACATATTCAAAAGCAGAGACATTACTTTGCCAACAAAGGTCCATCTAGTCAAGGCTATGGTTTTTCCAGTGGTTGTGTATGGACATGAGAGTTGGACTATAAAGAAAGCTGAGTGCCAAAGAATTGATGCTTTTGAACTGCAGTGCTGGAGAAGACTCTTGAGAGTCCCTTGGACTGCAAGGAGATCCAACCAGTCCATCCTAAAGGAGATCAGTCCTGGGTGTTCATTGGAAGGACTGATGTTGAAGCTGAAACTCCAATATCTTGGCCACCTGATGCGAAGAGCTGACTCATTTGAAAAGACCCTGATGCTGGGAAAGATTGAGGGCAGAAGGAGAAGTGGACGACAGAGGATGAGATGGTTGGATGGCATCACTGACTCAATGGATATGGGTTTGGGTGGACTCCAAGAGTTGGTGATAGACAGGGAGGCCTGGCGTGCTGTGGTTCATGGGGTCGCAGAGTCGGACACAATTGAACGACTAAACCAAACTGAACTGAACCTAGCATACTATACTAATTATATATATACATCACTATATATATATCTGTGGCTTCCCAGGTCATGCTAATGGTAAAGATACACCTGCTAATGTAGTAGACATAAGAGACACAAGATTGATCTCTGGGTCAGGAAGATCCCCTGAAGGAGGAAATAGGAACACACTCCAGTATTCTTGCCTTGAAGAATCCCATAGACAGAGGAGCCTGGCAGGCTACAGTCCAAGGGGTTGCAAAAAGTTAGACATGACCGAGTGTCTGAGCACACACACACATACAGATACACACACAAACACATATAGTAGCAAATCATCAAGTTGTATATATATTAATAACTTAAATATATATCATTTTCATTTTAAAAGATATTTATATCTTGATTCCAGTTATGTGAGCAATTAGGAAAAGCAAAACTGTAATGATAGAAAGTGGACCACTGTTTGCTAGCACCAGGAAGTAGAAAAAGGGATTAACTACAAAGAATTATGAGTGAACTTTTGAGGGTGATGTTAATGTTTAGCATTATGAGTGTGGTGGTGGTGAGACTACCATATTTATATCTTTTAAGGCTGTACAAAATTAGTGACTTTTGTTATATGTTAATTCTACACCAGTAAGGCTGATTTAAAAAGTGAAAAACAAAACACACAAATAAATATATCTTTGTGGTTTGGGAAAAAATAAGGAAAAAAAATACTGCCAATTGAGGCTGGCACCAGAGGAGAATATCATTACAGGAATCTCCTGGCAGAGCTGGACCCTGAGGCTGTAACCACCCCCTTGGGATTCTTTGCTATCTCCATTATGGCCATCGGAGGTGTCCTTTAACTTTCTGGTCCACATTAAAGAAAGGATTTTGCTCTTGTTTTGTGATAACTTAACTGAAATGTTCTCGCTTCGGCAGCACATATACTAAAATTGGAATGATACAGAGAATATTAGCATGGACCCTGCGCAAGGATGACACGCAAATTCGTGAAGCATTCCATATTTTTTCGGGAGTTGGTGATGGACAGGGAGGCCTGGCGTGCTGCAATTCATGGGGCTGCAAAGAGTCGGACACGACTGAGCGACTGAACTGAACTGAACTGAGATGTGGTAGAATATTTTTTATATCAGTTACCAAAAATCAAGAATTGAAAGGGAAGCAATCATACAGGAACACTGTTGTTGTTGTTTTCCGGTCACTAAGTCACATCTAACTCTTCATGACCCCATGGACTATAGCACACCAGGACCCTCTGTCCTTCACTATCTCCCGAGTTTGCTCAAATTCATGTCCATTGAATTGATGATGCTATCTAACCATCATAGAAGAACACTATGAATCTTCTAAACAATTCCAAAGAAAGTTTAGAAAAGCAGACAGGGTTTGCTGTAGGCTATAGGTTAGGCTGCAGTTTGCTACCCTCTTCTCTAAATGGTAAGATCTTGTCCATTCCCATGGGCAAAATAAGCTCTTGACAAGTTCTCTCTTTACAAGTTCACTAGCTCTGTCTCACAGAGCTTTCTTTGGCTACCTGCATCCCTCAGCTTTCAGATGAATAAGGAAGGTTAAGGATGATTATCTATTGAGGGGTTTTTCTCCCCTAAGATCTTGCCTCTTTCCTGGTTCAATGGCATCAAACATTATCTGCCCCTCCAGGGACCACTCACCCTCTATAGTCTAAAGTGGGCCCTTCATTTATAAATCTTTAAACAAAAATCATAATCTTGTCAGAAAATGATGCAAGAATTGTAGCAGCTTTGTAAAATGTGGACTCATTTAGTTAGGAAACAGAGACTCATTTCCTCATGAATTTTTTAGAAACATAATGCAATTACTCTTATTATTAATGGATCTGTTGTTTATTCAAGGCAGAGAGTGCACATATAGAAACAAATTTGCTTTGGGTTTCTCAGTGAACCCTGAATAATGCAGAAATATTTGACTGCTGAAGTCAGAGGGCTGAAAGCTGCTGGGTTGAGGTTGGGAGAAAAGGGGTATTACATCATCTCCATACATATTCTACCTATATTCCTACATCAGCTAGTATTGGTACTTACATACAGAAAAGTTATCCCTAAAAAAATTCAAGCCTTTAGCAGAAGAAATCAAGGATCCCAATTTTCTCCTGCCATCACTCAAAGCTATCACTCAAGTCAAAAGCTTGGGTCTGTTTGGATTGAGAGCCTTGGACTCCTTTCTTTTCTTCTTGAAGTTAAGATTGACATGGGTATGGTGATACTCAAGACAAATACCAGGGTGGTTCTTATAGCCAGTAAATGTACCACAATCTTATTCCAGACAAGCAGTCACTGACTTAGCTCATTTGAAGACTGTACGATCCATCTCATTTCTTACAACTGCAAAGCAGGAGCTTCCCTGATGGTCCAGTGGTTAAGACTCCATGCTTCTAATGCAGAGAGAGGGCTTGGGTTCAATCCCTGATCAGTCAACAAAGATCCACATACCATTGGCCCAGCCAGAAGACAACAACAACAAAACTGCAAAGCAGATGTGATATCATGGATTTGAGCATCCCATCATCTCCTGGCTCTGTACATCTGATGCTCCCATTTCCCTCTGACATGTCTCCATCACTGTGATTTTTTGGCATGTCCTTTGTCTCTGGAACTTCAAGATGCTCCAATCTCATCTCCTGTATTTACTGCCCCAGTCCGTGGGTCAGTTATTTCCTTTGCATTCCAAGGTGGACTGGTTCCTTTTTACTGGAGAATATGGATGTATTTCACAACGTCTGGATGCAAGGTGTGACAAATCGTATTTTTCATGTAGGATTAAAAATAGGTGGGTTCCCTCTTAAGATCTTGTGGTGAGCACTGCCATTATCCAGGGAGGAGGTTGGTGGTGTGAGGAAGCTATGTATTCACAAGTTTTAAAGAGTTTCCTGGAAGCCACCATCCATGTTGAGAAAAGGCCTTTGCCATTGGAAAATTTCTCATAGCTATTTACGAATGAAGACCGAGGAAGAACAGTAACCCTGGCATGCCTGTGATCTACTTGTAGGCCTTACCCTGAGATTAACAGAGTCCCAGGTGTGACGGTAGATCATGTGAGCTGCTTCATGAGATAATTTAGATTTGGAGTCTTTAAGCTGAAGTACTAAAAGCAGCCTCTTAGGGTTTTGTGTGTTAGTATCTATTGTGTGCTTTTTTCTACTCTAGAGGGTGTAGATTGGAGCTAATGATTTGAGTTCGTCTCCCAATTTGTTTGTCAGTATGGTGATTCTTTCCACCTGCAATATAGGAGACTCCCTGCAATGCAGGAAACATGGTTTGATGGTTTGATCCCTGGATCAGGAAGATCCCACATCAGGAAGATCCTCTGGAGAAGGAAATGGCAATCCACTCCACTATTCTTGCCTGGGAAATCCCATGGACCTAGGAGCCTGGTGGGTTACAGTCTCTGTGGACTGTACGCAAGAGTTGGACACAACTTAGCAACTACACCAGCAGCACCACCACCATCATGATTCTTTATAGGAACAAGAAGAATAACAGTGTAATAATATTATGAAAAAGAACTTGATGATTATCACATGTGAGAATAATGGGACAAGGGAGAGTGAAAACCAGAAGAGTGTTCTGATTCAAAGTTGTTGGTGATACTTTAATAAAAATGGGGACATGAGGTATCAATGCAGAAGTCTACAAGAAGGTTGGAAATGTGTGTCTGGAATCAGAAAAGATCTGGGTGAATGGATTCAGGATCCATTTTTCCAGACATAATGAATTATTTTTTTCCTTGGGTCTGACATGTACTTTGAAAATTGTAGTATATATGCTGGAAATAGTAGTATGTGGATGATTTTTAATTCAAAGGGGATAAATGAGTTAAATATGAAGATACTTCAAAGAATAAAGCTCAATTTCCTCTCTCATGTCCTTTTAGAATATATGAGTGTTAAATTCAAGATCTAAATAGCAACGACAAAAAAAAAACTCGTCCAATGTACTGCTAGATTACAAAGTTATAAGCATGTGCTCTATGCTAATGTGAGAATTGCTGTGATTATAGGAGCTGTTGGTAAATTGCATGTTTCAAAAAGTAGAAATTACTTTCCCTTGAGAAATGTGAAAGTTATTTCAGGGTTATATTTGTGTTTTGTTTGTAAGTTACTTTTCTTGAGATATGTAGTTCTTAATTTGGGGTTGTATTTTTATTTCCTTAACAGAGAGTTGGCACTTTGTAACTATCAGCACTTCTGGTTAAGTTGAACAAACTAACTGTTGTAGATATATCTATGCTCATTGTTCATGTCAGTTAAACTCACTGTGAAATGGGAGGAACCAGGTAAATTCTTCTCTGTGTCATACGTCTAACATGTTGGAGGCCAGTTTTAATATGAATCTACAAAGGGAAATAATTGAAAAAGCCAAGTTAGAAATTTTACTCCTTTTAAGGGAGATTTAAAACCAAGTCATATATTCATTGGAAGGAATCTTCAAGATGACTTTTATTTTTCTGTAAGGTTTCCCTGAGTGCGATTAAGGATGGGGTGTAGGTAGAGCTTATTGAGCCTACAAGACCCACAGTGTGGGATAATCGAGTGGCTTTTTCCTTTGGTGTCCATCAGCAACATTTTTGTCATGCCCTTTTCTGAACATTGGTGATGACACAGAGATGTGACAAATATGCACGTGTGGTAGATATACCCCAATTATCCTTGTAATTCTGATCCCTTTTATCGAGGACTCAGAATTCTTCTATACCAGGGATCCAAACAGTTGTTATTAAAAATACATGGTACAACCCATCAGCTATCTTTGTGAAAGAAGAAACAAAACCTCATAAGAATACTAATAGATTTGGAAACCTCAGTTGGATCCATCAAAACCAGAAATGTTCAAGAACCAGGTGGTTTCCCAGTGCAAACATTTGCTGATTGCAACTTTGGTTCAATTACTGTAATTTATCTTTCTATTGAGTCCTCCTCTTTCAATATCAGCACATTAGAATTGCAAGTTCATTGGGTTTTGGCCAAAATCTTCTTAATCAACTCTGTATCACTGCCATTTTAGGCAGGGTCCTGTCCAAATCAGCTTTTGTTATGCTGTTTCTAATGCAGGTGTGCCAGTGGCCTGAAATAAGGCCACATCTTAAGCCCCAGGACAAAACCAGCCAGAGTCTCTTAGGACATTAATTACACTTTTCAGATCAATGAAATTTTATACTCCCCCAAAGTAGAGAGGACGAAAATGGCAATTTGGCAGTGTTCCCCATGGTGTGGACTCAATACCCTTTCCCTCTAATCCCAAATCAATGATGTGCTCTGGCTCTGACTGGGACAGGCCTGAGGCACTGTGCCAAAGGAATCCAGAAGGTTCTGTCTTTGCAAATGTGAATCAGTGTTAATCTGAGGTCTGATGACCTCAATTTTAATCTTGGTCTTGCTATTACTCAGTTTTTATAAAGCCTCACTTTTCTTATCTATAAAAGAACGTAATAAAGTATTGAAAACATGTTTGTACTTTCTGATTTCTGTCTACCTTATTTCTCCTGCTCTCTCTTTAAATAGACCTTAAGCTCTGAATTTCACAGAACTGACCAGGCTTTAAAAACTGAGGTAGGATATAAGCCTCTCCATGCCCTTCCTTCATATTCATTGCAACAAAACTGACATTGCTTTCATTTTTCTCTACTTTAAGCACTGCAGAAAGCTATGGATACCTGATACAAAGAAAAGGCAAGCATGAGAAGAGTAAATTTAAGATCTGAGAAAAGGGTATGAACAAAATATTCATAGAAGACTAAATATTTATGAGCAGACATGGGAATATGTTGATGCTCAGTGGTAATCAAGGGAATACCAATTTGTAATATCACATTTCAAGCATCAAAGTAATTTTAAAAAATAATGCCATACTTTATGCTGATGAGATGGGTGAGATATATATTGCTCATCAGAGTGTACATAAATACAGTCTCAGTGGCTCAGTCGTTTCCAACTCTTTGCTACCCTGTGGACCGAGCCTGCTGGGGTCCTCCATCCATGACATTTCCCAGACAAGAATACTAGAGTGGGTTGCTGTTTTCTTCTCCAGTGCATCTTCATGACCCAGGGATCAAACCCGCATCTCCTTTGTTTCCTGCATCGGCAGGTGGATTCTTCCCACCGAGGAAGCCTAGTCAGAGTTTAAATTGTGAAAAACTTTATAATAGAAAATAATTTAGCAATATGTACCAAGAGCCACTGGGCCCACTGCCCCCACCCAACTCCTTTTAGGATTTATTCTAAAAAATCCATTCAGAAAATTGAATAAATATTTCTGTAATTATGTCTAAAAGCAACACAAATACATAACAACAGAGAGTTCAAAAAAGTATAGTATAATGATGGGTTGTCACATGACACGATCATTCAAAATGACTTATTAAAGAGTAGTTAATATTAACAGAACAAAATAATTATGCAGTAGAGTCTACCGGAAGTATGCTGTGATTTTAATTATGTAAGTATATTTTATATACATACTTTAGTATGTGAGATCATTCTGTCATCTTTGAAATTGCATCCAAGTACTGCATTTTGGATTATTTTTTTGACCATGATGGCTACTCCATTTCTTCTAAGAGATTCCTGCCCGCAGTAGTAGATATAATGGTCATCTGAGTTAAATTCACACATTCCAGTCCATTTTAGTTCCCTGATTCCTAGAATGTCGATGTTCACTCTTGCCATCTCCTGTTTGACCACTTCCAATTTGCCTTGATTCATGGACCTGACATTCCAGGTTCCTATGCAATATTGCTCTTGACAGCATCGGACCTTGCTTCTATCACCAGTCACATCCACAACTGGGTATTGTTTTTGCTTTGGCTCCATCCCTTCATTATTTCTGGAGTTATTTTTCCACTGATCTCCAGTAGCATATTGGGCACCTACTGACCTGGGGAGTTCCTCTTTCAGTATCCTATCATTTTGCCTTTTCATACTGTTCATGGGGTTCTCAAGGCAAGAATACTTAAGTAGTTTGCCATTCCCTTCTCCAGTGGACCACATTCTGTCAGACCTCTCCACCTTGACCTGCCCATCTTGGGTGGCCCCACATTGCATGGATTAGTTTCATTGAGTTAGACAAGGCTGTGTCCGTGTGATTAGACTTACTAGTTTTCTGTGATTATGGTTTGTGTGTCTGCCCTCTGATGCTTCTCACAATGCCCATCTCTTTCAGAATTTTCCACAATTTATTGTGATCCACACAGTCAAAGGCTTTGGCATAGTCAATAAAGCAGAAA
>NW_011494700.1:2965573-3015522 GCF_000754665.1 Bison bison bison
AGGGGACGACAGAGGATGAGATGGCTGGATGGCATCACTGACTTGATGGACGTGAGTCTGAGTGAACTCCGGGAGTTGGTGATGGACAGGGAGGCCTGGTGTGCTGCAATTCATGGGGTCGCAGAGTAGGACATGACTGAGCGACTGAATTGAACTCAGCTTAGTATGTGAACGAAAGACAATATATCCCTATCAATCACTGTTAAATGATTTTCTCAGAGGCGTGAATGTAGAAATGCTTTCTCATTTCTCCTTTAACTTCATTCCATGTTCTCTAATGTAGAAATGAAAATGTATTTCTTCAGCAAGTATACTGAAACACACTAAAAAACAATATTTAGGATTTTAAAGGACAAATTGATTTTAAGTTGGTTAAATGCCAAATTATGATGTGCCTAGCAATTTTGGCACACATATTTTGTCAGATATGTTTCTAATATGAAACCATATTAGCACAAGATGCAATTTGTTACTTGCAGTCATAACCAGTTAAGAGAAAATATTATGGGGAAAGGAGGAAACAAAGTATAAACTAAAAATTGCTATTTCTACTGAGAAAACAAATGAAAAGATCACAAAAAGATACTCTTTGTGCATTATTTCCTCTTTGCTGGATTTGAGTCACTTTGTTGGCAGTGATAATTCTTTAAGTCAGTTAGGATATCCTTTCACTGTCCTTTAAGAAATACTGGTCCAGTGATCTCAAACAATTAAATCAGCATCCAGTGTACCCGACTCACTTAGAAGGTTTAATATTCTCTCACATAGTTTCTTAGGAACATGAATAAGACTTTGAGCCTATCAACTTTTCCTTATTAAAATTTTTTAAAAATAAAACTTAAGTAAGTAATTTTTAAATTAGTACTCCTCAATCAAAGCTGCCCCAATATGGTAAAATTTCACAAGGTGTCAAATTCTTACAAGCAAAAGGTTTGTCACTTGTGTTATTAATCACTCCCAATTGAGCTTGTATTTGAGATGTAAATGTTGTTTTTAAAGACATGCTTCCATTACAAATGAATTGGACATCTTCACCCCACAAGCCTTTCAATCATATGAAATTGCTGATTCTGGCCTCGCAGTGACTCATTTTAACTCCCAACTAAATAAAACAAAGAATGCTGTAGATCTGAACTCTAGCAACCTAATCTTGAAATTATTAAAAATACATGAACCAGATGGCAACCCTCCAGGGTACATCATCTGACACAGATATCAGATTAGAAATAATCTTTCATAAGCAGACTGTTTAACAGCACACTTTCTCTAGACCTCCATTAATGTTGGTGTGTTGCATGCAATTGTCTAGAGACCAATTACTTAGAGGCCTGACCCAAACTGTAGGAAATAAAAAATGTATTAGCCAATCTGTAGCAAACAGAAGTGCTCATTAAATTAATATTAGTACAAAAACCATACAGAATATCATGAAAAATACATTGGCTTATAAAGATATCACTTCACCTCATTGGAGGCTTTTAATAACATACATTTGAACAGTACATTGTATTTTTGATGTATATATTCTACCCTAATAAACTTATTTATTGCCACTCGGGTGTTGCAATAATCCATACAGTAACTAGAGAATGTTTCAAGAAATCTGGACTCTTAGTGAGCAGGGAAAGCTTTGTCTTCCTTGTTTTTCAAGAAGGAAACCAAGGCTACAAACTGAGTCCTCTGCAAAAGTCAACACAAGTTGTAGCAGATTGGCATGAAAACTTGCTTCATGATATAATTTGTTTTCTGACTTTCCAAATCACCTCAAATGGAACTCAAGTTACCCTTTGCAAATGAGACGCTTAGTAGCCAGGGAGCCCTGGATTCAATCTGAGGATTATTTGTTCTACTCCATATTTGTTAGTTTGCTTTCTTTGTGGATCTGTTGTTATTCAGTAGGTTTCTTTTGGCTGGAATATAAAGGACTGTGACTGAAGTTACTCATCTTTTATCTGTCGGCCCTACACAAACACGGAGAGAACACCCAGCGTTTCCTTCACTGAGGTCCAAACACTTGGAAAAAAAACCAATTAGAAGAATCAACAATGTCAAGTTCACATACATTTAAAATAAAGCAATACTTGCTCAAGTTTCTCTAATGTTTACAGTTGACTATGAAATGTATTTTTTTTTTTGGTTAGATCTTAAAGCTGTTTCTTTAATAGTTTATAAAATTAATGTTTACTGTAAAAATAGAGAAAGAAGGGAGAAGTCCATGTCACACAGTCGCTAACTCTTTGATAAATTTCATTCCATCCTCTTAAGTATTTACATATACTTATTTGCCGAGTTTATTCAACTGATTAAGGAAACATACGCTGATCCTGGGCAATGTGCTATATACACTGTGAGAAGGACTGTGCTATACACTGTGAGAACGACTGAATAATGTGTGTGTGTTTGTGCATGTTTGTGCGTGTGCATACATGTGTGCATGCACTGCGCTCAAGTGACATGCAGTTTGGTAGTACAGAAATACAATGCAGAAAGTCTTATTTGGGGAATAATTTTATATACACATAAAACATAGTGTATACGATAATATATATTTTTATCTTGCTTCATAATATACATAATGAACATATTCCACTTCATTAAAATTTTGTGACGGTATCATTTAAAGTTTATATATTTCTTAGTATGAATGTTCTTTATTTAGACATTTCCCTAATGATAAATATGTTCTTTAGTTTTATTTAGAAACTAAGTAGCAAAATGTTGGTGCTTATATTTTTCTTGTTTCTATGTGCTTTAGGAAAAATTTCTAATTAGGGAATTTGTGTGTCAAAAGCTCAGAAAATTTCAAGATTTAATTCAACTGATTACCTTCCAGAAAGGCTATGGAAATTTCCACTCTCATTGTAGAGTCTATGAGAGAGACAATCATACCATTTCATGCCAACATTCTGTTATTTGAGAAAATTATTACTAACATATTGGTTGAAAATGGCAGCTCTTTGTCTTAGTTTACATTTCCTTGTTAGTAAGTTTGTATATTTCAGATGTGTACACACATGTATAAATATATAAATTTATATTATGCATATGCGTGCATGCTCAGTCATTTCAGTCATGTCTGATTCTTTGTGACCCCGTGGACTGTAGCCCACCAAGATTCTCTGTCCATGGGATTTTTCAGGCAATAATACTGGAATGGGTTGCCATTTCCTTCTGCAGAGGATCTTCCCAACTCAGGGATTGAACCTGCGTCTCCGGTGTCTCCTACATTGACAGGCAGATTCTTTACCACTGAGCCATCTGGTAAGTTCATATTATGCATATATGAATACATAAAACTTTGTTTTTAATTTTAATAAATTATTAGTTGATGCTTTTTGCTTGAATTTTTTAGAATCTATTTTGTATTTCACTTGTAAGAGTTTAAAATATATTAATTCACTATCATAGTTATGGTTAACTATATTTCCCATTTGGTTTCCCTGCAATATTTTTATGTTGGCTTTTTATGAGCTGTAGAAATTTTAATTTTTTTGTTTTGGTAGATTGATTTTGTGACTTGAAAGCACTGTGCTGTCCAGATATCGCTTTTTTATGGTTTTAATATTTTATAGTTCTCTTTTTAATAGATACGGAATTTATCCTGATGTGTTTTATGATGTGAGTAGAACATTGATTTTTTTCTCAATAGTAAATTTGCCTGACATCTTTTATTGAATAGTACATGCCATCTTTTTAATTCAAAACTTTAAAATAATTTTTGAAAAATTTTAATAGCTTTTGCTATACACTAAATAATATTTTCAAGATATATTGATGCCACATATAAAGAAATGAAAATACTGAAACTTGAAAAAGTTAGTCTTTTTGCTCTACTCTCAAGTAGAAAGGCATGCAATGCTGAATTTTCACCCTTTCTTTTTGTCTTTAGAAGTGACATGGTTTATCAATATCACTTGTAAAGGCTTCAAATGCATGTGCATCTAGTTACTTCAGCCAGCTACTTGAAGTATTGGTCAAGTGATGATTTTATGGACTCGAAAGTGTTTTGTATTTTAGTTTTTTCTGTGATTAGATGAATAACAGAAATGGTGCTGCCGGTAAAATATTGCTTTGAAAAAATATTAAGCAGGAAACATCACAGTATGTAATATATTCAAATTTGCTAGCTTTGCTTATCAATAGCAACTCTGGACCATTTTTATGCAACTTCTCTATCTTTTCAGAATCCAAAAATTTAATGGGGAAGGGGAACACTTGTCTATGAAGTTACAGTTTATCTTTGCATAGAACTCTATTAAGCAAAAAGTCAAATAGTTGATTTGGAATAACTTGGGGTGAAGAAAGTAGGTAATTTAGAATGCAAGTGAAGTCAAAAGACTGAAAAATCTCAGGTGGGAAGATAGCCTGAGGGTGACCAGGACAAGTTAGAACTGGACATGGAACAACAGACTAGTTCCAAACAGGAAAAGGAGTATGTTAAGGCTGTATATTGTCATCTTGCTTATTTAGCTTATATGCAGAGTACATCATGAGAAACCCTGGGCTGGATGAAGCACAAGCTGGAATCAAGATTGCCAGGAGAAATATCAATCACCTCAGATATGCAGATGACACCACACTTACGGCAGAAAGTGAAGAGGAACTAAAGAGCCTCTTGATGAAAGTGAAAGAGGAGAGCGAAAAATTTGCCTTAAAATTCAACATTCAGAAAACGAAGATCATGGCATCTGGTCCCATCACTTCATGGCAAATAGATGGGGAAACAGTGACAGACTTTATTTTTTGGGCTCTAAAATCACGGCAGATGGTGACTGCAGCCATGAAATTAAAAGATGCTTGCTCCTTGGAAGAAAATTTATGACCAACCTAGACAGCATATTAAAAAGCAGAGACATTACTTTGCCAACAAAGGTCCATAAATCAAAGCTATGGTTTTTCCAGTAGTCATGTATGGATATGAGAGTTGGACTATAAAGAAAACTTAGCACTGAAGAATTGATGCTTTTGAACTGTGGTGTTGGAGAAGACTCTTGAGAGTCCCTTGGACAGCAAGGAAATCCAATCAGTCTATCCTAAAGGAAATCAGTCCTGAATATTCATTGGAAGGACTGATGCTGAAGCTGAAACTCCAATACATTGGCCACCTGATGCAAAGAACTGATTTATTTGAAAAGACCCCGATGCTGGGAAAGATTGAAGGTGGGAGGAGAAGGGGATGACAGAGGATGAGATGATTGGATGGCATCACCAGCTCGATAGGCATGAGTATGAGCAAGCTCTGGGAGTTGGTGATGGACAGGGAGACCTGACATGCTGCAGTCCATGGGGTTGCAAAGAGTGAGACATGACTGAGTAACTGAACTGAACTGACCAGGACAGCCTCCTGTCAGAGGGACACACTTTCCTTCAGTGTGCCCCATAAAATAGAATTTAGCACTTAGAAATCAAACACAACATGCATAGACATGGGAAAGTTCAAACAATCACTGTGTGATGAAGTGGTGAAGTAGTAGGAGCTTTGTCGCGTCAAAACTACGGGAAGATGATGGCTAAATGACACACCATTTCACAAAAGTCACTGAGTACTGTGGTCTCAATGAAGTGTTTTCAAACTCTCCAATAAGCTGATTTTTTTAACAAAAATAACAAAAATTTTTTATCTAATCAGTGTTTTCAGTCTTGAATAAGAATTTGTGTATAGAGTATTACAGTACATGAATTATCTTTATGCATTTTATTAAATTATGTTTCAATGTGGCATTATTGTTGTGCCCTACTACTTCTAAGTGAGGTTTATACTATTAAAGTGAATTAAAAACTAGAAAAAAAGAAAGGAAATACAGAAATATCACTATGCAAATTTCCTCATTTTCTTATTTTCTCCAAAATTGAGCTTAAATGGCCTAAAAAAGAGAGCTCTAGAGACTGCTAGATAGATTCTTGTCCCCCATATAATGCTGAAATTGGAGAAGCATACCATCTAATCAATGCACACTCGACCACAGCAATTGAATCCTTCTGACTTCTTTTAGAAAGTGGTTTTGGGATCTGTGGACTATAAGTTTTTCCTTTTTTCTAGGTTGAGATTTCTTTTAGATCCAACTAATATTTTCTATTGGGTATATCAGGAAGCAAAGAGAGGAAACTTAGGAGTAAAAGTGTCTCATCTCTTGAGCTCCTTTTGTAAGCATCAATACCAACTCTGACACCAACAAAATGATTCATTGCATGCTTATTATGTAGCAGGTGCCATTCTAAACACTTTAGATATATTAACTAATTTAGTCCTCATCAGTGTCCTATGAAGTATTTACAATCATTATCTCCATTTGACGTAGGAGAAGCTGAGGCCTAGAGAGGTTAAGCAGGGTAATGAACTAGAGTCTCAACCAGGGTAATGAAGCTAATAGGTAGAATATAATCTAGTTAAGCAGAAACCTGAAGATTTCCGTTAAAATATATGAATAGCTAAAGAAGAAACATTTGATACTGAGAAAATAGGTTTTGAATCAAATGTTTGTAAGGACCCTAGCTAGCCAATTTTTTTTTTAAATTTTCTATTTTTATTTTTTTTAAATATAAATTTATTTATTTTAATTGGAGGCTAATTACTTTATAATATTGTATTGGTTTTGCCATACATCAACATGAATCCACCACACGTGTACACGTGTTCCCCATCCTGAACCCCCCCTCCCACCTCCCTCCCCGTACCATCCTTCTGGGTCGTCCCAGTGCACCAGCCCCAAGCATCCTGTATCCTGCATTGTACCTGGACTGGCAATTCGTTTCTTATATGATATTATACATGTTTCAATGCCATTCTCCCAAATCATCCCCGCCTCTCCCTCTCCCACAGAGTCCAAAAGACTGTTCTATACATCTGTGTCTCTTTTGCTGTCTCGCATGCAGGGTTGTTGTTAACATCTTTCTAAATTCCATATATATGCATTAGTATACTATATTGGTGTTTTTCTTTCTGGCTTCACTCTCTATAACAGGCTCCAGTTTCATCCACCTCATTAGAACTGACTCAAATGTATTCTTTTTAATGGCTGAGTAATACTCCATTGTGTATATGTACCACAGCTTTCTTATCCATTCCTCTGTTGATGGACATCTAGGTTGCTTCCATATCCTGGCTATTATAAACAGTGCTGCAATGAACACTGGGGTACACGTGTCTCTTTCAATTCTGGTGTCCTTGGTGTGTATGCCCAGTAGTGGGATTGCTGGGTCATAAGACAGTTCTTGGAGAAGGCAATGGCACCCCACTCCAGTACGCTTGCCAGGAAAATCCCATGGGCCGAGGAGCCTGGTAGGCTGCAGTCCATGGGGTCGCTAAGAGTCGGACATGACTGAGCGACTTCACTTTCCCTTTTCACTTTCATAACATTGGAGAAGGAAATGGCAATCCACTCCAGTGTTCTTGCCTGGAGAACCGCAGGGACGGGGAAACCTGGTGGTGGGCTGCTGTCTATGGGGTCACACAGAGTCGGACACGACTGAAGCGACTTAGCAGCAGTAGCAGCAGCAAGGCAGTTCTATTTCCAGTTTTTTAAGGAATCTCCACACTGTTCTCCATAGTGGCTGTACTAGTTTGCATTCCCACCAACATTGTAAGAGGGTTCCCTTTTCTCCATACCCTCTCCAGCATTTATTGCTTGTAGACTTTTGGATCGCAGCCATTCTGACTGGCATGAAATGGTACCTCATAGTGGTTTTGATTTGCATTTCTCTGGGAATGAGTGATGTTGAGCATCTTTTCATGTGTTTGTTAGCCATCTGTATATCTTCTTTGGAGAAATGTCTGTTTAGTTCTTTGGCCCATTTTTTGATTGGGTCGTTTGTTTTTCTGGAATTGAGCTACAGGAGTTGCTCGTATATTTTTGAGATTAGTTGTTGTCAGTTGCTTCATTTGCTATTATTTTCTCCCATTCTGAAGGCTGTCTTTTCACCTTGCTATAGTTTCCTTTGTTGTGCAGAAGCTCCTGGTTATAGTTCCTAACCACTGAAGAGTGAAAATTTAGAGTAGGGTGGCATGGGGGAAGGAAGTGATGATGATGGCTAGTGTGAGATCTCAGAATCTGATAACTTCTAGCTGACTATTCTTCCAGCAGATAGGAAACCTATCATCAAGTCTGGGAAAATAAATTTTAATGAAATAAATGAAACAGTAACCTTTGATATTCATTGTTGTAAAAATAGCTAATTTTCATTTATTTTTTTGGATTGAGGAAATATTTCATATTGCTATCAGCTTCATGATGACCCAAAACAAATGAACTTTCTTTTGTAAGGATGCTCAGTTGAGGAGGTGATATATTTTGTGTTTATCCAGCTATTGACATTTTGTCATTGCCATCATTCACACACTACATTTTAGAAACTACTAAGAGAAATTGTATTTGCCCACATCCCCACATTGTGACCAAAAAAAAAAAAGAGAGAGAGAGAGAAGGAATATATAAAATATTTATCTAAGCTCAAGTTTGAAGAAAGTAGTTTAATTTCTTAGAAAGGTTTTCTTTGCTGGCAATATAATTCTGTAAAAGATTTGACAATATATTGATAAAAAGGCTTTTGCTTTTCTAGCACACACACGAAAAGAGTTCTCTTCAATGGAGCCTCATCTTTCTTTTTCTTTCTCTTTTCTTCATTTTTTACCAAAGGTTTTCTTGTTCTTCAGAAATTCAGTCAGAAGAGCAGGTTTCAGGTGGTAAGAGCTGAAGTTCATAACATTGAGCACAACATTCTGCAGACAGGCCATGTACCATACGTGGTCAAGTCCATAAAATAGCAATTGTTATTATGCATGCAAGTGTGCCCAGTAGTGTCAGACTCTCTTGTGACCCCACATACCACAGTCTACCAGGCACCTCTGTCCTTGGGATTTCCCAGGCAAGAATACTGGAGTTGATTTCCTTCTTCAAATTGTTATTATATCACTCTCAAATTTGATTATTTTAGGGATATGATTATTAAAGTAAAATGTGAATTAATTTTAATAGATAATTCCGCAAGGTACACAGCAATAAAAACTAGGATTATAGCTTTTTATTCTATGTACTTCTCTATTTAGATACAAATTTGTTAAGCAAATTCAGAGAACATTTACCTATAAACTAAAGTTTATTTTACTTTTCTACTCTATTCCCATTAACTCTTTACCCTAGATGTAACTTCTGGAAAAATCTAGTGTGTGTTTTTCTTGAAATTTTTCATAATGTGCAAATATAGATGAATAATGGACGTAGCTATATAGTTCGAGGATTTTAAAAGAATATGAGGTTATAGCATACCAATTATTCTACACATTGCATTTTTTTACTTAATATGTCTTGATGATATTTGCTAACTTATATATTTTGAGTGCTAATTATTTTTTTAAGAATTGTTTTTAAATCACCCCCAACTAGAGTGGGTGACTCTGTACACACAGTCCATGTAAGGAATGTAAGGAATTGAGATACAGAGAAGCATAAAATCAAACGGAAGTGCCAGCAAACCAGTGCTTCAGAGCACCAAAGAGACTTTGAAGTCTAGTCTCTATGGCTATGTATTCCTTTTTAAAATTTTTTTCTTTTTTATTGTGGTGAATGCCGCATAACAGAATAAAACATACTATTTTAATCACATTTAACTGTACTATTCGGTGGCACTAAGTACATTCACAATGTTGTATGACTCTCACCATCATCCATCTCCTGAAATTTTCATCTTCCTAGACTGAAACTCTGTCTCCATTTAACACCAAGTCCCCGTTTCTCTCCTCTCCAACCCCTGCCCTCTGATCCTTGCAATTGACTAGTGTACTTTCTGACTCTATGAATTTGACTACTCTAGGGAGAAAAATGGAGAAGGAAATGGCAACCCACTCCAGCATTCTTGCCTAGAGAATCCTGTGGACAGAGGAGCCTGGTGGGCTGCTGTCCATAGGGTTGCACAGAGTCAGACACGACTGAAGTGACTTAACATGCATGCATGCACTGGAGAACAAAATGGTAACCCATTCCAGTATTCTTGCCTGGAGAATCCCAGGGACAGAGCAGCCTGGTGGGCTGCTGTCTGTGGGGTTGCAACAGAGTCAGACACAACTAAAGCTACTTAGCAGCAGTAGCAGCAGCAGCAGGGAGAAAAAAGGGAGGTATAGTTATGTATATTTGCTTCACACTACAGTAATGATTGTTTTTTTCTCTTCACTTTCTCTGAAAACGTACTCATTTTCTGTGCATTTTCTCCCAAGTATGTTCCATGAGCCATCTAGTCAATCGTCCCAGGCAGCAGGGATTGTATGATGCCCCTCATTCCATCAGAGGACTTTCATAAATCCCAAATCATTTGCTAACCCTTACCTTCTGAAATCCTCTCTCATTTCTAGAAGCAACTCAAGTCACGATAAACTTTGTACTTTCACCTCCAGCTTGATGCATTTCCTTTTGATTCTTTGAAGGCGATCTGGTGTTCTCACTTGCATACTTTTGTTATCCAGTAGTGTCGACACTGTTTGTCGGAACACAAAGCCAATGGCAGAAAACGAGTCCACAGCTGAGTAAACACTTGTTGCAGAATATCCTCAGTGCTGGATAAAAGGGTAGAGTCTTTGCTCAGTAGAATGTGCCTCACCGGTTCTCATTGACTGCAGACTCAAGGCATGGGAAAAATACAAGGACACATACATAATATTTACTGTAAAATATTATGATATAGACATACCACAGGCACAAACTTATATACAATATTCCTTAGTGGCTCAGATGGTAAAGAATCTACCTGCAATGCAGAAGACCTGGTTCAGCCTGGTGCTCTGTGATGATCTAGAGGGGAGGGTTAGAGGGGGAGGCTCAAGGAGGAGAGGATTTATGTATACCTATAACTGATTCACTTTACTGTATAGCAGAAACTAACACAATATTGTAAAACAATTATATTCCAATAAAATTAAAAAAAAAATTAGAAGTTACCAACTCAGCAAGGACTTGAAGGGCTAAAAGCCCACCCCCCCCCAAAAAAGAAAAAATAAAGCAAAATAGGCCAGTACCAAATTTGGTACCAGTTTTCCCTTTAAATCATTTGCCTATTCTAATAGAGATCACTGAGATGCTTAGAAGCTGAGAAAATCTTCTGTCAGTTTTGGGGGTGGTATAGAATTAGAAACTAGAGTCCAGGGACTATCAAGAAGGAAGGTCCTAATATATACTGGAGTCCTTCACTGAACATTGATGATGGACTATACCCCCGGAATAAGTGGTTTTTTGTAAAGAGTGTCCTTCACAAAGGCCGAAGTTTTGCTTTGAAGCAGCTCGATGCCAGATGGATTAGATCTTGACCATAACTGCCTGCCAGGGTGCTCATTCAGAGACTCAAATTAGCTCTACAACCTTTCAGATGAAATTCCTGCCTTTTAATCACAAACTGGCAATTGGAATGGAAATGAGATTACATGATCAAAACACTGTGAAAAGATAAATGGAAAATAGACATAGACCCACAGGAAATCCAGACACTAAAGTCAGTGAACAAGGGCTTTAAGATAACTGTGCTCCAGTTCTCCTGGTTACTGCTGTTACCTAGAGTATGAATGCAAGCTCCCCTGGTTGATTTTGCCAGTTCCTGCTACCTGCCCGTGATCCCTTTCAGATCACTTGAATTCCCTCCCTTTGCTTTAGGTGCTGTTTTCTCTAGTGAAGTGAAAGTCACTCAGTCGTGTCTAACTCTTTGCGACCCCACGGATTATACAATCCATGGAATTCTCCAGGCCAGAATACTGGAGTGGGTAGCTGTTCCCTTCTCCAGGGGCTGTTTTCTCTATGGGAATTGCTATTTCCTGGTTGAGTGCATATTTGTAAACTTGTGACTGAAGACACATTTCCAAAAATTGCCCATTTATACTCTCTCTTGTCCAATTCTTCATTACACAGTGCTCTCAAATGAGCTTTCCCCCCAAATCTATTAATATAATAACCTTTCTTCCCATTAACAGTGAAGAATCAGCAGAAACCTTAAGGCAGATGTGAAAGTCAGTTATTTTAATTGGAAACAGCCTTGGGTATTTTTTGCCAGGTTTGGGTGTCCCACATAGAACTACACAAAAGTAGAGACTGGGGATCCCAGACACTTTTCAAGTTTATGTTTTTTGGTAAAAACTGTCTCATTGGATAATGAAGCTCAGTCCCCTAACACAATGGAGAATTAGAGCAAATGGCCTTTCTTCTATGGGCCATGGCATTGGACACTTTCCTTGCTCTCTGGAACCCTTATCCCAAGAAGGAGTTTAGGGCTTCAGTTGAGGACTGAAGATGCCTGCAGGTGACTGGCTGAATCATCTCCAAAAGAGCATCCATCATGTAACTTCTACTTACATAAGAACTATAGACAACTGAGGTTTATTTTAAAGAGTCTGTGATCTGCAGACCCCGGAGAAGGAAACTGCAACTCACTCCAGTATTCTTGCCTGGAGAATCCCTGGACCGGGGAGCCTGGTGGGCTACAGTCCATGGGGTTGCAAAAGTCAGACGTGACTTAGCAACTAAACCACCATGATCTGCAGAGAATTCCTTACTTGGAAGTCTACTGGTAGGAAAGGAGGAATCTAAGTTCACCTTTGTAAGAGACCATGTAGATGTAGTTGACATTTTTACTGTCCTCTAACAGGCTTGCCCTCTTTGTCTGGTATCAGCAGTGTCCCAACTCCATTCCTGTTCCCTTACCACTCTAGTGAAGCAATCAATAAAGTGGATGAACCATCTCATGGATGGACCTAGAGAGTATCATACGGAGTGATGTAAGTCATAAAGAGAAAAAATAAATATTGTATATTATTAATAATGTATATATGCGGAATCTGAAAAAAATTTGTGTAGGCAATCTGATAGCAAAGTAGAAATAGAAACACACTTAGAGAACAAATGTATGGACACCAAGTGGGAGAGAGGGGTGGGATGAATTGGGTGATTGGGATTGACATATATACACTATTGATACTACTTATAAAATAGGTAACTAATGATAACGTACTGTATAGCACAGGAAACTACTCAATGCTCTGCAGCGACTCAGTTGTCTATGGGAAGGAAATCCAAAATGGGATATATGTATGAGCTTCCCAGGTAGAAAAGTAGTAAAGAATCTCTACCTGCCAATGTAGGAGGTGCAAGAGACACAGTTTCGATCCCTAGGTTGGGAAGATCCCCTGGAGTAGAAAATGGCAACCTGCTCCAGTATTCTTGCCTGGAAAATTCCATGGGTAGAGGAGCCTGGTGAGCTACAGTTCACGGGCTTACAAAGAACTGGACATGACTGAGCACAGCACACAACACACACATGTATACATATAGCAAATTCCCTTTGTTGTACAGTAGAAACTAACACAATATTGTAAAGCTGCTGCTGCTACTGCTGCGAAGTCTCATCAGTCGTGTCCGACTCTGTGCGACTCTATAGACGGCAGCCCACCAGGCTCCCCCATCCCTGGGATTCTCTAGGCAAGAACACTGGAGTGGGTTGCCGTTTCCTCCTCCAATGTATGAAAGCGAAAAGTGAAAGTGAAGTCGCTCAGTCATGTCCGACTCTTAGCGACCCCGTGGACTGCAGCCCACCAGGCTCCTCTGTCCATGGGATTTTTCCAGGCAAGAGTACTGGAGTGGGTCACCAGTGCCTTCTCCGATTGTAAAGCTACTATACTCTAATAAAAATTTTGAAAGTATGAAGATACATTGTCTTTATAGTCAGATAGATAGACTTATGATCCAGGACTGGCCAAATCTGGGTCAGAGTCCCCTATTATATGTGCTTTGTCCTCTTCCCTACACACACACACACACACACACACACACCACATCCCATAGGCACACATACATACCACTGAAGCAGGGAGAGATAACAGAGAGTTTCTCCCTTTTTCTTTGTTGCTGGAGTTGATAACTGGAATTGTTTGTGACAATACTTGGCCTTCTGTACATCTTATGGATAATGGAGAGAGAGAGATGACCAATCATTTGGTTATTTGATCCCTGAATCTGCATTTGGCAAGTCCAGCTCTAGGCTTGACTTCTCAGTCCTGTGAGGCAACCTATTACTTATCTCAGAAGGCAGGTTTCAGTTGAGTTTTGTCACTTGCACTGAGAGTCCTGAGTAGCCTAAAAATGAGAATGGATGGAAATTATCCAAAATGAAGAGCTGTGTTAAAAAACAGCAGAGCCTCCTCTGACTTGGGGAATAATGAGAAAGCTCATCAGATTCAAAGTAATTCTAGCCCAGCTGAAGCAGAAATGGATTCTAGGGTCTTTATCACAGTTCTACTAACTCTGTACATCAGATACTTGAGAAATATTACACATATTCTTTACAAGAATAGTTTAAAGATATTTCCTCTTGTCCTTTCTAAAGGAGAAGCCACAATAAAAATTGGAGCTCAAGAAATGCATCAATTTTTCAGAATGCCTTTAAGTTCTGTATCAAACAGTGAATTACTTTATGTTAAAGGGGCTTATGTTTTTGAAAATTATTATATAATAGGGATTATTTTAAGTATGTTTTTGAATCATTAACATATTTACTGATTCTCTCCTGTGCTGTGCTGTGCTTATCTGCTTAGTTGTTTCCGATTCTTTACAACCCCAAGAGCCCTCCAGGCTCCTCTGTCCATGGGGTTTCTCCAGGCAAGAATACTGGAGTGGTTGCCATGCCCTCTCCAGGGGATCTTCCCAACTCAGGGATCGAACCCAGGTCTCCCACATTGCAGGTGGATTCTTTTCTGTCTGAGCTATCAGGGAAGCCTGATTCTCTCCTACATATTTACTATTATATAATAGTTACGTAACACAAATGCACATTTACCAAATAGAAATATATTTTTACTTTTACATATTAATTCTTATACAACCTTTAAAAGAAATACAGTTTCATTTCTTCAGAAATATTGTATACGTGAAAGGCTTACCACTATACTGGACTTTTCCCCATTATTTAAAAGTATAAGAGTTTTACTGTAATGTATTTTACTGATGTGTATCTTTTTTTTAGATTTTTGAGGTTGAATGTTTTAACGCCACAGAAAATCTTTCCTACGTATGCAGCACTTGAAAATGTAATCATTATTGAAATGAGTTAATCTGAAACATGAATTATTTATTTACTGTCAACATCAAGACAGAATATGCTAATTTATTTATAACACAGAAGGGCCAACCTATTCAAACAAAATGTGTTTGGGGGATTATTATTAATTAACCAAATTTGATATGGGCATAAGTTTGAGCAAACTCAGCCAGATAGTGAAGGACAGAGAAGCCTGGCATGCTGCAGTTCATGGGGTCGCAAAGAGTCAAATACGACTTAGCAACTGAACAACAACAACTAAATTTTATAGAAACATTTCCAAATTGAATTAAATAAAATAATCATATAATACTGAATAGTTTGAACTTCTATTTACTTTTCAAACAGTAAATCTCTTTCAGTTGACTGCAGATATCATTGTAATGATCAGTTGCTATGTAATAAGTTGATGTTCTCTATCGCTTTTAGATATATAAGCTCATTTGTCCAGGTTTCAAATGACTGCAGACTGCTGTGTTTTTGAGGTGTTTACTTTCATAGTTTTCTGTCTTCTTCCTCACTGTGAAAATCCCAGCTGTCACTTCTATCACTATGCTAGCATTCAGCCTTCTGTTCTCTCTCTCTCTCATCATTATTCTATAAGTCTCATGTGAACCTGGTCTATTTTGGCCTCTCAAAACTCTCTTTGGCTGACTTCTTGATTCTGAAATGTGAGGTTGATGGATACTAGTCCCTGAATAAATGAAGAGGCCATTTAATTCCCTTTTAATGATGAAGAAAATGCTGCCTGTTTTCAGGTGGTGAAAACTGGCATTAGAAACCTCAGATAATGTTGAAAAATATATTATGACCGGTAGGAAAAAAAAATATTTCAACACATTATATAAATAGAAAACATTTTCAGTAATTATGCCTTGAATAAAGAAAGACTTTTGAAGAGTCCTTTTCTGTCCCATTGTTGTTTTGATTTGAAAGGCCCTAAAAGTAAGGGTTTGTTTATTACATTTGTAAAAGGCCAAGAGCGCATGAAAACTTCCCCCAAATGGATTCATCAATAATTCAAGAACAAAGTACAGAGGTTTATACAACATATAAAACTGAAAAGCCAAAAGATAGCATGGTCTAGAAACTCACCAGGGAAAAACTAAAATGACAAATTTGGTTCATCACCACCTTGCAAATGCACGGTGTTAGCAAACATTTGACTTCCTTTTTCTAAGGTGTAAATGGCATTTTATTTAGCTGAAGACATCGACATATGGAAGATGTTTGGTAATTTATGCCAGGTGAATAATTACTTCATAAATTAATGAACAAGCTATTATTGGACATTGACTATTTGCACAGCACACCCCAGGTGGTATGGGGGAAGCGGTAATCAAGCCACGTCTTGCTGTTGCTATGCCCACGGGACATCCTGCCATCAGATTATAACTGTTTCCTGTCAAAAAGAAATCCTGTTTAAAATTGACAGTCATATATGTTTCAATTTCTAAATGTCCCACTAGAGATAATTAGAAAAATTAGGACAGTAGTATAGCAATGTAGGCAAAGACAAATAATTCTTCTAAAATATGTCTGATTAAAATAAATTTTATTATAAAAAGAGTTTGAGTTCTAGCTGCTCAGAGTATTTTTGGTTTTGTCTTGGGCTTAAAATGGCAAGCTGTTTTTTTTTTCTCATAAAGTTTAAGAGATAGTTAAGAGCAGAATTACAAGAAACAAAATAAATTATTTACTCTATGTTCTCTTTTATGTTCTTTGTTGTATTTAGTTAACTTCTCATATGAAGATGTATATTTGTGGTCAAAAGGAAAAGGGGATTCCTTTGGAAGAATATCTTGTTGTGATCAACCCAAGTGCAAAGGGTGAGGTGTCCTCTGAAGTAATTCTGGGTAAGAAATATATATGAAAAAAGGAAGAATGAATCTAGGAAAATATTATGTGGTGTGTTTCCAGTAATGCCAGATAGATTAAAAATTCTAAAATACCCTTGACACAAAATTCATGAACAGGCTATGTGATAAACAATCTATTGCTGTTCAGTTGCTAAATTGTGTCCCGCTCTTTGCTATCCCATGGACTGCAGCGTGCCAGGCTTCCCTGTCCTTCACCATCTTCTGAAGTTTGCTCAAACTCATGTCCATTGAGTCAGTGATGCCATCCAACCATTTCTCCCTCCGTCACCCACTTCTCCTCTAGCCCTCGATCATTCCCAGAATCAGGGTCTTTCCCAATGTGTTGTCTCTTTGCATCATGTGGCCAGAGTATTTGGAGCTTCTGCTTCAGCATCAGCCCTTCCAATGAGTATTCGGGGTTGATTTTCTTTAGGATTGATTGGTTTGATCTCCTTGCAGTCCAAGGGACTCACAAGAGTCTTCTCCAGTACCACAGTTTGAAAGCATCAATTCTTTGGCACTCAGCCTTCTTTATAATCCAACATTCACATCCCTACATGACTTCTGTAAAAACCATAGCTTTGATTTGTGGACCTTTGTTGGCAAAGTAATGTCTCTGCTTTTTTATATGCTGTCTAGTTTTGTCAACTTTTCTTCCAAGGAGCAAGCATCTTCTAATTTCATGGCTGCAGTCACCATCTGCAGTGATTTTGGAGCCCAAGAAAATGAAGTCTGTCACTGTTTCCACTGTTTTCCCATCTATTTGCCATGAAGTGATGGGGCTGGATGCCATGACCTTAGTTTTATGAATGTTGAGTTTTAAGCCAGCTTTTTCACTCTCCTCTTTCACTTTCATCAAGAAGCTCTTTAGCTCCTCTTTGCTTTCTGTCATAAGGGTGGTGTCATCTGTATATCTGAGGTTATTGATATTTCTCCCAGCAATCTTGATTCCAGCTTGTACTTTATCCAGCCCAGCATTTCATAGCATGTACTCCACATATAAGTTAAATGAGTAGAGTGACAATATGCAGCTTGACATACTCCTTTTTCAATTTGGAACCAGTCCATTGTTTCATGTCCAGTTCTAACTGCATACTTGCCCTCATATAGGTTTCTCAGGAGACAGGTAAGGTGGTCTGGGATTCTCATCTGTTTAAGTGCATAACTTAACCCTAAAGAAGCATATTTTCAAGGACTAGTGATGAAGGTGAACTTGGAAAGGAGAATAGAAAGACACTCTGAATCTAGGCTGTTCTGTAGAGTTTAGAGGAATATTGTATATTTTTATAGTCAAGGGACTTGAGTTGTAATGGCTACATGGAAGTGGAGTGGCGAGATAAGGTTTTAAACTCCTATAAAGAAGGGAGTTTAAATTAAAACCTCATAAATTCTAGAATTCTTAAAGGACAATGTCACTGTATAATATCTCTGCTACTGTCTAAGGAAGATGACAGGCAAGTTTGCCCATCTTGTTTTGTACTTTGAAGAGATTAAAATAAAAATCTACTGTGATAATCTATCTCTCTATCCCTCTCTGTGCATGGATTTGGACTTGGAATTTATGTACCAATGTGATTTTAGTGAAAAATAAAAATTAATATTTCAAAATGGTTCTCGATGGGCAATACTTATGGGACACCTAGAAGAAGCAAATGTAAAATCTCTCCAGAGAACTCACTCCAACTTAGCTCTCCCAAGTTTCCCATGAATGAAATTTCATCAAACTTGACTTTGCAATTTAAAATAACAAATACAAAAGGAAACAATTATCAATTAGTTATAGTCATTGGAGACCGAAAGAACATATTAAAATACAGAGAACTTTGAACTGTGTGTGTAATTGGATATCAATTATGAAATAGTTATGCTTAAAATAATAGGAATGACAAAACATTTAATTTTAAAAAATGAAACAAAGATACCAAAAGAAAACCTCCAGACTTGCAAAAGAAAAACATACTTTCTTTGAAATTTTGCATACATTTTAGAAATTTGACACAATTACAAATGTGAACAAATGGTCACATGTAGATACCCCCAAATTAGAGAATATTCACATTTTTTTCTGAAGGACACATGAAATTTTGCAAAAAATTTGGACACATTATAGATTTATAGAACAAGTTTTAACAAATTTTAAATAATTTGTAGCAGATAAGCAAAAATTTTTTTTCAACTATAATGCAATTAAATCAAGTATGTGCTCAGTCGTATCTGTTTGCAACTCCATAGACTGAACCCGTCAGGCTCCTCCATCCATGGGATTCTCCAGGCAAGAACACTCAAGTGGGATGTGGTGCCCTCCTTCAGGGCAAATCAAGTGTAAGAAAGACTAAAGAAAGGCTAATAGAAAGTAAGTGAATTTTCAAAATGGGAAAAGGCAAGAAGACAGCACTTGAGGCAAAGACAGGGTTTGCTTTCTTATGCAGATTTTCTTATGAATCATTACCATGTATTCAGGTTATGATTTTTCACATAAAGTCTCTTGGAAAGTTAACAGCATTTTTTGAATGACTCCTTTTTTTCTGATACAATGAAGTTTCACACAAAATGAAAATTAGTTAATGTAAGAAAAAGCATTTTAGCATTCTGATTTCCAAAACACAATAATCAATTTACTCCTACAACAGTCTCTAGTTAGAAAATATTATATGAAACAAATTTAAATTTGTATCATGTTCGGGTGACCCCCCAGCCCCCCAAAAAACATTATGCTTTGAGGATTTCACTTAGCAGCAGGATAGTAGTCTAATGATTCCACTAGTGAGGAAAGTATTAATTGATAGAACAGAATGATATTTCCCTTGTTGTATGTTTTTATAACTACCAACTTTCCCTACTATTTTATTAATACTTATAATTTTTAATGTTTCCCTCGAGTTCTAGGAACATAATCCCATAAATGGCCAATAAATATGTTTTTTGTCTTTTTCTTTCCTACGTAAAGCTTATTTTTTTGCTTCAATTCTTACCATTCCATCTGTTTCCAAACAATATCAAATAACAGAGATACTATTATTATTTGATTCATTGATTTAATGATCACATTTCTAGTCAAGCAATTTCAGGAGTAGTTTAAAAATATTCTCAGTGTAGGAACAGTTGTCTTTTGGCTTCTACTTCATTTTAGTTAAGATTGGCTATTTACTTCTTAGTAAATTCACTGTATGGTGACAATTTGAAAACATTTTCATTATGTTTTATATTCTGTTTGCATTAGTTTGTGGGTTTTGCCTTTTTCTTGATGATTTTAACATAGTTTTGTCATTTTATTAAATTTTCAAAGAACTAACTCTTAGATTTATCAATTCCA
Organism: Bison bison bison; assembly: GCF_000754665.1. Classification (NCBI taxonomy): domain Eukaryota; kingdom Metazoa; phylum Chordata; class Mammalia; order Artiodactyla; family Bovidae; genus Bison; species Bison bison. The sequence continues at coordinate 2,985,806 of NW_011494700.1, forward strand.
CTGTGTAATATTTGTGTTTCTGTTGTAATTTTTAGTAATTCTCTAGTAATTCCCCAGTGTCCCAAAGGATTGATTTTTTTTGTATTTATATGAAATTTAAAGTGGAAGCTGAATTTATTGTATTCTTTCTCACTCTCCAACAATATGCACATGTAATTTAAGGTGTTTATTTTTGAATATAACACTGCCCACTTACCTAGCTTTTGCTATTTTAGGTTCTTATTTTTACTGATTTACAAAAATAACTGATGGTTATTTTTTTCTCACAGTATTTTTCCTTGATTTAGGAAGGATTTTAGGAAGATGCTTTTTAATTTACAAGATGCTGTATTTTGCAATTGACAATGATATTATTAGTTTATGTTCTTTTTGAACAGTAATCAGATAATGTGGCCAACAAAACTTCTGTCTTCTGGACTTTTTATATTTTCCTCATGACCTAAAATATCCATTATTCCAGCATAATGTAGTAGCTGGCTTTCCAATAAAATGCCTATTACCAACAATCATGTCATGGAAATCCACTTGTTTCCTTAGGAAGTATGTTATAGGCTTGAGACTCAAATAATATAGCTATTTTTTCTTGAAACAATTAAAAAATAATTTTTTATTACTCCATCTGTGTTTGAAACCTAAAACTTTTTTCCTGTAGACAAAAATCTATTAGTTTAAGTTAATTTCTTCTCTACAACCCTGTCATAACCAAAACCAGTGGGTTTAATTCAAAGAAAATTTCTTAATCAACTGTATACTATACATTCAGTGTATAAATTGTGCCTTGGAGAAAAAGCACCAATTCCTTTATATAACCAATTATGGTAAATACAGTAGGTGAATAAATTACAATACTGTTATTTATGGTTTATGACTATATCAGAAAAATACATACAAAGGTTTCTTTTTTTAAAGAACAGAATGATCTTATTTTCAGCCAAGCATTTGATGGACAATCTGGATTAGTGAAGACAGGCTCATTTTATTATCTGAAAGGAGATGATGGAATTAAAGAAGGATTGATCTACTCTGCACAGGAGGATGAGGTGAATTTGGGGTTTTCACAGTACATTAGAGAGAAAAATGTGGTGGAATTTCCAAAAAACTTTTTAAAGAAAGAAGACAGTCCAAAAGTTATGAAAGAGGACTCACAAGTTAAATACAGAATTGCTACATGACCCAACAATTACACTCCTATGTATATACGTCAAAGAATTGGAAACAGGCTTTCAAAGAAAGCTTGCACATGAATGTTTACAGCAACACTATTCACAGTTACTCAAAGATGGAAAAACCTAAATGTCCATCAAAGATGCATGGGTGAATAAAATGTGATCTATCTGCACAAGGAAATATTATTCAGCCATAAACAGGAATGAAATACAGATACATGCTACAGTAAGGATGAACCTTGAAAATGTGATACTGGATGCTCAGGGCTAGTGCACTGGGATGACCCAGAGGGATGGTATGGGGAGGGAGGAGGGAGGAGGGTTCAGGATGGGGAGCACATGTATACCTGTGATGGATTCATTTTGATATTTGGCAAAACTAATACAATTATGTAAAGTTTAAAAATAAAATAAAATTAAAAAAAAATGTGATGCTAAGTGAAAGAAGGCAGACGCAAAATGCCAAATACTGTAAGATTCTATTTATATGAAATGTCCACGAGACACAAATCCATAGAGAAAGAAAGCAGGTTTGTGGTTGCCAAGGGCTGATAGGGAGAGGAGTAGAGAGTGATTGCTTCATAGGTAGGAGGTTTCTGTTTGGAGTGATTAAAAAAAAAAGCTCTAAAACTATATAGTGGTGGTGGTTGTATGACACTGATCATATACTTAATGCCATTGAACTTAGACTTTAAAATAGTAAATTTTGTGTTATATCTATTTTATCATAATAAATAAGATTAAAGGAAAACACTGCTGAGTTGAACATGATTTTGGTCTGAATACTGGTTTACCCTGAGGAGTCTGTTTCCCACCCCTGTAATTTAAACAGGACTATTTACAGGAAACAAAGTTATTCATTTATCTTTTTAAAAATTTTTGGGAGATAAAGAAAGAGCCCTCCACCAGCTATCAAAGAGAGGGACTAGTCAGTGAAAATTGTCCAAATGAAGGAATATCTCTGAAAGTTAACATAAGAAATCAGTGATAGTGATTGCCACTGGGGAAAGGAACTAGAAGACATAGTTGGGAGAAATTGCTTTTCCTCTATACATTTTTTGTACTTTTTGCACTGAGATTATAGTACCTATTAAAAATTAATTGACTGAAATTTTTCTAATGGTTGAAATAGAAGAGAGACTTAAAAAAACAGATGTCTAATAGGTACTTCTCAGTTTTGTTTGCTGTGAAATAACCTTTTTGTTTTATTCTTTAAACTTCAATAAAACCTATAACACACCAGTGCCTATAAGGTTGTTTGTCTGTTGATTTTTCATCAGAGAAAAGAAAGAGAGTGAGCTATTCTGGGTCCAGGTGGCCAAACAGAAGGGAATAGCCATTGACATGAGAGAAGACTGAGAATTATAATTTATCAGAAGCAGAGAGTAAGAAATGAGTAGAAGAAATAACAGAGCATTGAGTGGTTGGGTTGTCCTTAATGTAGGGTGGGGGCTCAAGGTATTTTAATAGAGACAATCATTAAGTATTATCAATGTTAATATTCAGTTAACATTGATTTAATTTTGCCTAGTGATACAAAATTACTATAGAAGAGACTGCATGAGTTGTGGATGCTCAGGCAACTAAAATTTATGTCCCCAGTATTATAGAGTAGTAAGACTAACTCCTGTGTATAGCTTGAAAACTTCCATTGTGGTAATACCAAAGGATGAATTTCAGTGGTATCTGAACAGCAACATTCTTGTTGGAGTAAGTTTCCAAAGTAAACAATTGTAAACTGCAGAGCCAGTTAAACCAAGAAAAATGATTTCTGAGTATAGATCCAACACTTTTGGTGTATAGGAATGCTCTTTTTACATTGAAGTATGGTTGATTCACAATGTTAATTTCTGCCGTACAGAAAAATGATTCAATGATTCCAGTACATTCTTCAGAATATTTTTTCCATTGTGGTTTGTCACAGGATACTGAACAAAGTTCCTTGTGCTATTCAGTGGGCTTCCCTGGTGGCCCACCATGGTAAAGAATCCACCTGCAATGTGGGAGACCTGGGTTTGATCCCTGGGTCAGGAAGATCCCTGGAGAAACGAATGGCTACCCACTCCAGTATTCTTGTCTGGAGAATTGCATGGACAGAGGATTCTGGTAGGCTATATAAAATAGGTCCTTGTTATATATCCATGCTACATAGAACAGTTTGCATCTGCTAACCCCAAACTCCCAGTCCATCCCTCCCCTACCACCCCTTCTTCTTGGCAACTACAAGTCTGTTCTCTAGTTCTGTGTGTCTGTCTTTGTTTTGTAGACAAGTTCATTAAGTCATATTTTAGATCTTACATGTAAGTGATATCATATGGTATTTGTCTTTCTGGCTTACTTTGTGTAGTACATAATCTCTAAATTCATCCATTTAGCTGGACTACTGAAATGGCATTACTTCATTGTTTTTAGTAACTGAGTAATGTTCCAGTGTGACCCTATGGATGAGAGCTCACCAGTCTCCTCTATCCATGGGATTCTCCAGGCAAGAATACTGGAGTGGATTGTCATGTCCTCCTCCAGGGGATCTTCCCAAGCCAGGGTTCCAGGGATCAAATCCCACCTCTTATGTCTCTTGCATTGGCAGGCAGCTTCTTAATTACTAGCACTGCCTGGGAAGCATATATATATGCAGTATATATGTATATAGACAGATAGATATCTTCTTTATCCACTTATCTATTGATAAACGTTTATGCTGTTTCCATGTCTTGGCTATTGTGAGTAGTACTGTTATGAACATAGGGGTGCATTTATCTTTTTAAATTATAGTTTGGTTCAGATATATACAAGGAATGGGATTACTGGATCATGTGGCAAACTCTATTTTTATCTTTTTAAGGAACCTCCATACTGTCTTCCATACTGTCTACCCCAACTTATATTATCCCCAACAGGAAGGTTCCTTCTTTTCCATACCCTCTCCAGAATTTGCTATTTGTAGACTTTTTAATGATGACCATTCTCACTGGCATGAGATAGTATAGAATGTTTAATAACTATTTGTGTATCTATTCTTCCCAACTGGATAGCAAATGAGGTTGAAGTTTCTATTTATTTTATGTATTTTCTCAGTGCTAGACAGAGAATAGATCCTGAAAAATAAATTTTTATTAAATGATCCTAGTATTTTTGATTAGGGTCTGGAGAGCAGTTAAGAGGAGGTGATCCATGCAGGCAGCTGAGTAATTCTCCTGACTATAAGATCAGGCCTGGCATAAAAGAATGCATCAGTATTCTGAATGGAAAGGTCATAGAGCTCTGTGAATTCCTAAAGTGCAGAACAATTAACATGCTCACTGATGGTCATGTTAAAATTGACATTCATCTTAAGAATTTGAAAATCATTTCAAAGGGCATCAAAATATCATTTTTTACCATAAAAGAAAACCAGACTTTGAAGTGAATATATATTTATTTACCATTTCTTGGGAACTTCCACGGACCAGACACTAATATGAGAGATGCAAAGATGAAAAAGATATAATCTATGTCTTCAAATTGTTCACAAAATAGTAACAGAAGTAAAAATATAGCAAAACCTTATCAACATATGAGAAATATGTTTAGTAATATACAACCCAAGTACAGTGAAAACATGGAGATGATATTTAGTATAATTTTAATAGTACCAGAATAATTATAATATCTGTTACCTGTGAATTTCAACTATATTGCATCATAAAATATTTTGATTTGTGTAATTATTTTTCTAGTAACAGTAGTCCCATACAAAAATTTAAAGACATCTTTTTCTTCTAATAATGCACTGTCCACATGTATTAATGCGTACAACCAGGCTCATACAATTTTTATTGGTTAAATTTGTAGGAGAAATTTATAATGGATTGTATTAGAAATAGAAGAATATTTTATTATACATTACGGACATTTTGGATGTATTGTTAGAAACAGTAGAGCTAGCTAAATATCTGCTTTCTAAAGTAGACTCTATTAGTTTAAGATTCTGCATTTTCCTATGGTGCTTCATTTCAAATTTTACCACTTAGTCATTATCTGTGTTGCCTTGGATACCATGTCATTTGTAAAGCTTCTGTACTGTGCAGAAAAGTGTTTCACTTTAGGACTGTCATTTTGCAGAAGGATTTTTTTCCCCACTTCATTTTGTTCTAGACTTTGAAATAAAACACAATGACTTACAGATTCTTTGTGGAGGAGCCCTAGGATTTCCTAGCTTTTAGACTTTCTGTTAAGTCACCTGTAGTCTGTAATCAGTGGGGTTTAATCACAGTCTTGACCTTTCTGGTGTTACATGGTAAACATTCCCATTTTGTTGCACCATTTATGACCTGCTATTGTTTTCTAAAATCTTCTCATTCTAGGTAAAATTTGAGATGTTTTAATGTAATTTTAAGTTTCTAGGTTGAATTCTGTTAATATTTTTCTGAAAGCTTGAGGAAACTGAACTACCTAATTATGAGGCACTTCAATATTTTCTTACCTGAAATTTAACTAGCTGTGAGAAAAATCAACAAAAAAATGAGCAAAAATCAGAACAAAGTTCTGATATTATATATAAAGGAAAGTGACTTATAACATGTCATGTTTGTAATGATTATCTTTTATCACAGAATATCTCATTCTAGTACAAAACATTACTGTGATTGTTAGGCAGTTTGCTATGTGTATATTTATATACACACACATATGTGTATATGTATACAAGCTATGGTTTTTCCAGTATTCATGTATACATGTGAGAGTTGGACTATAAAGAAAGCTGAGCACCAAAGAACCGATGATTCCAAACTGTGGTGCTGGAGAAGAATCTTGAGAGTCCATTGGAGAGCAAGGAGATCAAACTAGTCAATGCTAAAGGAAATCAACCCTGAATATTCATTGGAAGGACTGATGAAGCTGAAGCTCCAATATTTTGACCACCTAATGCAAAGAGCTGGCTCATTGAAAAAGACTCTGATGCTGGGAATGATTGAGGGCAAAAGGAGAAGGGGGTGACAGAAGATGAGATGGTTGGATGGCATCACCGACTCAATGGACATAGGTTTGAACAAACTCCAGGAGCTAGTGAAGGACACAGAAGCCTGGTGTGCTGAAATCCATGGGGTCACAAAGGATTGGACATGACTTAGTGACTGAAGAAAAACAGCAATCTGTATACACACATATATGTATATCTTTTTTGATTGAGGAAGTTAGTTGTCAGGATAAGCATTTCAGTTCAGTTCAGTTGCTCAGTCATGTCTGACTCTGCGATCCCATGAACCTCAGCACGCCAGGCCTCCCTGTCTATCACCAACTCCCAGAGTCCACCCAAACCCATATCCCATGTTGAGTCGGTGATGCCATCCAACTGTCTCATCCTCTGTCTTCCCCTTCTCCTCCTGCCCTCAATTTAAAACAATATTAAAGGAAGTAGGAAACAACTTGGACAACAGTCATATATATTTTTCATGTTCACTTCTTAGTCATTTAGTGAAGACACAGAAGTAACCCTTCCATTAGTTCCATCAAAGGCATTTCCAAGAAGTAATTGTTGGATGATGAAATATTGACAGTTTAAGAAAATCTTTAAGGAGCAAAGTCCTTGGGTCATTTGAGAAGTATCAATAATAGCATGGCCTTCGATACTTTCTACTTAACTTTTCAAATCCAAGTTCTTTATTACATTGCTGCCAAGTATGAACTGAGGACCAGTGGCTCTGGATCACCTGAGAAGTGTAGAATCTCAGGCCACATCCCAGACCTACTGGATTATTATCTTTGCTTTGACAAGGTTTCCAGGTATGCTGCATGCACACTAAAATTTGAGAATCATTGATTTACTTGTTAGTCTTCAATAAGGAATCATCCCTGAAAGAAAATAAACAAAGGTCAGTCCCTTACATATTATGCACATATACTTTTTTTCATTGGGTTTTAAACTTGTTTTACATGGAAACAATGATTTTTTTTAAAGTCTTGGAAAATAAAACCAAGACATTTGTGAGTAGATTCTCTAGTCTGATAATTCCAACATTTGGATCATGTGGGAATTAGCATCTCCTGATGACCTTTTCCTCTGAGAATTGTCATATTTTCTTGGATCTATTATATTTAGAAAGTTAGGATTCCATCCTGAACCCTTAAAATATTATGCTGTGGACTCTGAGTTCTGTTAAAATTCTTTATGATGTGTGTGTGTGGTGTGTTGTGTTGTGTCCTAGTGGGCAACCAAATTGGTTAGGTTCAGAATGTGTTCTTTTCAGATTTCTGTGGGCAGTGGTCCCAAAGTAAATTCAGTTTTGAAAGCCTTTGCATGCTGTTTGGTCTGTACTCTCCTCAAGACTTGGTCTGGGACTTGGGCATTGGTTTATATTATAGATCAGTTCTCAAAGATATTGTTCTCTACTTTGCATATATTCTGTTCGGCATGAGAATGAGCCCAAGACTTGTGCCAGTTCATGGTGGTAGGCAATCCTCTTTACTAACTCTATCCTTTCCAGACTTTTCTCTATGCTCTCCATTTCCCAGGGACACATTTTCCTTGCCCTCTTGCTAGAAAGCTAGAGTTTTATGTAGAATTTTAGTTTCTCGAACTTTCTTGCAGTTTTCTATGACTTTTACCCTCAGGGAAAAATGGCAAGAAAAAGGAAAAAAAAAAAAAAAGATGAATTTTCTCTACATTCCTGGGAACACAAGATTCTTGGATTATCTGGCCAGAGAGACATTTTTCTTGAGATTTTAGGTGTCCGTGTCCTGCCATTGCAGTGCAACTTTGCGAATGGGGCAGGCTTAGGCAAAGGTGAAGGAAGGAAGACCAAAAAACAAACAAGAAAACAATAACATAGGGGAGGGGCGGTTACACCTATACTCTCTGATTTACAGAGGTCCTCTTCTGTCCAAGGGCATTTTTTCAGATTTTTCTTGTTTTTTTTCTTTTGCCATCTTCGCATTCTGTGCAATTTTGCTCTCTAAGAAATAACGACGGTGGAACGAGAGAGATGAAGTAGATTCGTCTTGATACAAGTCATTCTGTACATTTTTACTTACTTTCCCAATTCTCATGCTATTGTGTAATTTTCAGGGCCACATGTAGTTGCTTTTTGTATTGGTTGGCCAAAAGCTTCATTCTGGTTTCTCTGTAACATCTTTTGGGAAAACCAGAATGAAATTTTTGGCCAGCCCAATATAATGTCCAGAGATTTTAGTGGTAAACATTGGGAGAGATTAGATTTAGTGGGCTTACTCCATCTTGATGGAAACCAGCAAGTCCATGAGAGTTTAATATTCCTGATTAATTCATTTAATAGATATGAATGTGTATGGTATTAGATAAGAGCATATATATATAGATAGATATAGATATACATATAGATCATATCTTTTATGTAAGTTTGTTGGGGACGGAGGAGCCTGGTAGGCTGTGGTCCATGGGGTTGTTGAGGGTCAGACACGACTGAGCGACTTCACTTTCACTTTTCACTTTCATGCATTGGAGAAGGAAATGGCAACCCACTCCAGTGTTCTTGCCTGGAGAATCCCAGGGATGGGGGAGCCTGGTGGGCTGCCGTCTATGGGGTCACACAGAGTTGGACATGACTGAAGTGACTTAGCAGCAGCAGCAGGCTTCCAAGTTTTTTGTTTAAAAAAGCTTTAAGACTTCTTAGTAGTCTTTTGAATAAAATGTGCCTTTTTCCTCCATTCGTTTGACTATTATGTACTCTTTTTAAAAAATTATCCTGTTTGGATTTCAGAGTATTTCATACATCTGTGGTCCTTTGTCTTTTTCACTTTTGGAAAATTCTCAGAAATTAGCTCTTCTAAAATGGCTTCTGGCCTATACTTTCTCTTTCTCTCCTTCTTTCTAGATGCTAATTTCATGTATGTTAGACCTAGTAACTTTAACCTATTGTCTTTTAAGCTCATTTTTGTTTTTCTATTTTTGTATCTGTGCTTTTTTTGAGTTTCAGAATTGGCTTTTAAAATTATCTGTCTTCCAGTGCTGAAGATGGTCTGTATGACATCAGAGTACACACTAGGTCACCATTAGTATCTCTCAACTATGCATGCTTTTTATAGTAAGTTCCTGATGTTGGAGAATAGATTTTTCAGAATATTGATGAGTCTTGTATCTGAGGAAACTTATGTTAGTGGGACAAATACAGCCTTTACTGTTCCAGTTAACATTAAGGTTACAGGTGACAATCACTGTCTGTTTTCACTACCCATTTTATATTTCCCTTATTTCTTGCTGGCACCTCTGTTGTTATACGAGGTCTCAGACCCTGTTCACTGTTTCTGTGACGGTCTGTGGCTGTTGTACTTGTCTTTTCACTGTTAAAACAGAGGATCAGGGATAGCCCAGTGGATCACCTGGGCTAACACTGTAATCTGAGCTGTTCTTATCTGCTCTCTGTGAAATAAAAGTTCTGCCTTCTCCTGACAGTGTTAATTACCTCTGTAAGTGTAGTGACTCTTTCCTCTTTTGATGATCTTTAAACATGAGAAAGTTGAAGTTACTAAGCAGTAGTCATAGTTTAGAGATGGGTGGAACTCTTCATAGATACAGAGACAAACAGATAAACACCAGAGGAGAGAAAGAGAGGGGATGAGAGAGATAGATGAAAGAGATTAAGAGGTGTAAGCTCCCAGTTACAAAATAAAAATGTCATGAGAATTAAATGTGTTGGGAAATAGTCAATTATAATGTACTATCTTTGCATAGTGACAGTTGGTGACTAGACTAAACAGTGATCATTTTGTAATTACAGAAGTATCAAATAACTGTGTTGTGTACCGAGAATTAACACAGTGTTTCAGGTCAATTCTACTTCAAAAACAAACTCATGGTAAAAGAGGTCAGAGTTGTGTTACCAAACATAGGGGCAGAGGAGAAGGAGTTCGATGAAAGTGGTTAAAGGTACAATCTTCTAGTTATAAGATAAATAAGTAGTAGAGATGTAACATAAAACACAATTAAGATAATTAACACTGCTCTATGTTATGTATGAAAGTTGTTAAGAGAGTAAATCCTGAGTTCTCATCACAAGGAAAATTGGTTTATTTTTCTTTTGTTTTGTATCAACAAGAGATGATGAATTATTGTGGTCATCATTTCACAATGTATATAAACCAAAGCACTATGCTATAAGCCTTAAACTTAATACAATGGTGTGTATGTCAGTTATATCTCAATAAAAATGATCTGTCTTCCAAATCACCACTGGTTTCCTATATATCTGTGTTTAATCTGCTGGGAAATTCATCTATTGACTGCTTATCTTTAGTAGTTTTGTGTTTAAGAATTTTCACTTGATTATTTTAAAAATTATAATTCTTTGATAAAATTTCCTTGTTCTTATTTACCTTCTTAAATATATCTATTGTAGCTGCTTAAAAAGTCTCTCGGAGAAGGTGATGGCACCCCACTCCAGTACTTTTGCCTGGAAAATCCCATGGACGGAGGAACCTGGTGGGCTGCAGTCCATGGGGTCGCGAAGAGTTGGAAACGACTGAGCAACTTCACTTTCACTTTTCACTTTCATGCATTGGAGAAGGAAATGGCAACCCACTCCTGTGTTCTTGCCTGGAGAATCCCAGGGATGGGGGAGCCTGGTGGGCTGCCATCTATGGGGTCGCACAGAGTCAGACACCACTGAAGCGACTTAGCAGCAAAAAGTCTCCATGTCTAAAAATCTAATAACTAATAACTTCAAAAACTGAATAATCCTTAGACTGTTTCTATTATCTTTTCTTCTTCTTCATCCAATAACTTGGTATTTTGGTAATTTTCTTTTTGAATGCCAGCCAAATTTATAGAAGTTATAAAGGCTTTGGATGGTGCTGTTTCTATAAATCATTTCCTCCTTTCGGTTTTGATGAAGAAGGAGTGAATTGACTCAGTCTTGATGTTCACTGTTTGTAAGGCTTGATGTATTCTTGATTTATGAATACATTATACTACTGTTCTTTATGAGTTCCAACTTAAAGCTGGAGTCTTATTAGGACCTGACAGTCAATAGTATTGTCCCCCAATCTATGATACTGCTGATAATACTTCCTTTTTGGTTTTTTAATTTCTGCTTTCAAAATAAGGATAAAAATAATGCAGAATGTTGTTCTCATGTCAGTGAGTTTCCCTTTCATCTTTATCAAGCAGCTATGCTGGCTGCCAAGCTAGCTCTCTGATGTTTCAGACAGATGGTTTTATATTTCATCTACGTCTTTTTATTCTTGGTTTAGGGGTCAGTCTAGACAAACTGGTCCATCTCTGCCAGAAGAGGAAATCCCACAAAGGAGTTTTTCTTTCCTGGTAGTTTCATTCTTATGTATTGAGCTATAATAAACATATTAGTGGAGACATGTGTATTTGGACCAATATACAAATGTCTATGGACATGTGCATTTTTGTGTCATTGACATGTTTAATATTCTAATTTCAAAGTGGATTATCTTCTTTTCAACTTTTTATATACACTTCACTCTCTGAAAATTTAATAAATTACTCACTATAGAAACACTTGTCTTCAGGAACCTCAAAATCACATTCTTCCAAATGAGCTTGGCAATAGACTGAAAGATACAAAGTCTTCCAGACACAATGGAGGAACTAATGTTCCAAGGTTGTCCACCTGAGAGATATTTATTACCCATAAATATTACTTTGATTTATCCTAGTGACTGCGGCTTCCCAGGTGGCTCAGTGATAAAGAATCCACTCATCAATTCAGGACCCACCAGAGACACAGATTCAATCCCTGGGTTGGGAAGATCCCCTGGGTTGGGAATATCCCCTGGAATGGCAACCCACTCCAGTATTCTTGCCTGGAGAATCCCATGGAAAGAGGAGCCTGGCAGGTTACAGTCCATGGGATTGCAGAGAGTCGGACACGACTGAGAGACTGAGCACACACACACCCTAGCAACTACATCCAATGTTTATTTCTTATAATGACTGTTAAGTTTTATAGATCCTGATTCCTTCTTATACATCTCTTTTGATCATCACTTTCTGGTAATTGGTCTGTTATTAGCATCAGCTTGTTTCCTCCTCATCATATACTGCTTCTCAACCAAAATAATGTTGACTGAAAAAAATCCGTTAGGGCGTTCATCTGCATCTTTACAATTTTGATCTTCTTAGCTGTGTACCATACTGGCAAGGGTACCAAACATTCTGACATTCTATTTTACTTAAGCCTATCTTATTTATGATTCAATCAATCACAAAATCATCATGAGATCAAAACCAGGCAGATTTTATTCAAAAGATATCCGACATCTGGCCATCATTGCAACTAGTCAGATATTTTTAAATCAGGGATTTAATTCAATTATTTTTTTCCTAAAATATTTTGACATTAGGAGAGGTGGGCAATAGAATCTCAGCTATTTTTTTTTCTCCCAGCTTTATTGAGGTATGACTGACAAGTAAAATTGTATATATTCAGGTTGCACAACATGATTTTTTAAGGTGTATAAAGTGATGCTTTAATATATATATATACACATAGTGAGATGATTACCACAGTCAAATTACTTAACATATCCACTATCACACATAATTACATTTTTTTTTTTTTTTTGTGGTGAGAACACTTAGGATCTCCTCTCTTAGCAATCCTTGTCAAAATTCCAAAGGCATTTTTCACAAAAATAAAAAAAAAATACTAAAATTTGTATGAAACTGCAAAGGACTTCAAACAGCAAAAATGTCTCATCTATATTTTAGAAAGAAGCAATGGTCATGGTATATAGTTAAACCTGTGATAATTTCAGAAAATTCCCCCAAGTTTTTGTCAATATAAGATAAAATTAAATTGGAGAAATTAGCATAATGGTAGTGTTGTTTTTAAAAGTTATGCATCGTATACTGAAGTAAATGCATTAAGTAGTTTTGAAAGCGTGCCAAATATACAGACATGAATAACAACTAAACTTACTTAAATATATTTGTCAGTCATAATTTTTTTTATAGGAGTAGCCTTCATGGTTACTTTCTCCAATGGTTATTTTTGATTTTTTTGTCTCCTACTCACAGCTGTGTCATTGTCATTTGGAATCAGTACATAAACTTAGTGTATATTTGTGCTTGTGATGACAGAATACATCTGTCATCAACATTTATGTTGTTAGGCAAATGTCTCATTGTTGAGAATGACACATAATGGATCTATGAGTTTCATTCCTTTTGAAGGTCACTGTTTGGAGAAAATATGTTTCATGACATTTATTGTGGCAAGAAAAACTTTGAAGTGATATTCAAGTTTTGTACCAACTAGACTGGTTTGGGAGTTAAAGAATTTCTGGAAAGAGAGAAGTAAGTTTTAGTAGAAAGGCTCCTGGGAGAACAATGGCAGAAATTTTGGAGGACAGAATGATGTAGTGATTATTTGTCCGCTGGCTAGATCCATCACTGAGATAAGTCTAAACCCCAGAGAGAGAGGGACCATGAGGAGATACTTGAAGAGTGGTTGGTATATATAAAAAGTGGGAAATGTTAGCCACTCAGTCATATCCAACCCTTTGTGATCCCCTAGACTGCAGCTCACCTGGCTCCTCTGTCCATGGAATTTCCAAGGCAAGAATACTGGAGTGGGTAGCCATTCTCTTCTCCAGGGGATCTTCCGACCCAGGGATTGAACCCTAGTCTTCCATGTCTTCTGCGTTGCAGGCAGACGCTTTACCATCTGAGTCACTAGGGAAGCCTAGTATAATACATATAACCCTCATGAAAGTGCAAGGGGTATTTTGTGACAACATGTGAAAGCTAAGGTGTTGTGACTAGAAGAGAACTATAGAAGGAATTCTCAAATCAGCATGCAGTTTTAATGCTGAAGGAATTCTCAAATAAGCATGCAGTTTTAATGCTGAAGGAATTCTCAAATCAGCATGCAGTTTTAATGCTGTGAAATGCCCTCACACAGGTTAGGAGAAGGTAGCATTCATGACGGAAAGTAGTACAATAGTGAACAGTGCTTTCACCTGATGCTAAGGTCAGTACTAAAAACACGGACCTGGAACAAAAATGAGGAAACAAGTAGACTACTTATGATTTCTTGGTACTGCAGGCTTAATCTCCTTTTCTTGTAGATTGTTACTAGTTAGAACCATTTTTGGGTGGCCCTATACAGCTTGGCTCGTAGTTTCACTGAGTTAGACAAGGCCGTGATCTATGTCATCAGTTTGGTTAGTTTTCTATGACTGTGGTTTTCATCCTGTCTGCCCTCTGATAGCTGAGGATAAGAGGCTTATGGAAGCTTCCTGATGGGAGAGACTCCCTGTGGGGGAAACTGGGTTTTGTTCTGATGGGCAGGACCATGCTCAGTAAATCTTCAATCCAATTTTCTACTGATGGGCAGGGCTGTCTGTATTCCCTCCCTGTTGTTTGGCCTGAGGCCAAACTATGGTAGGGGAAATGAAGGTAATGGTGACCTCCTTCAAAATGAATAGTGCACACACTGTTGTATTCAGTGCACCTGACCCCACAACCAGACCAAGGTCAACCCACGCCTCTGCTGGAGATTCCTGGACACTCACAGGCAAGTCTGGCTCAGTCTCTTGTGGGCACACTGCTTCTTTCTCCTGGCTCCTGATGTGCACAAGGTTTAGTTTGTGTCCTCCAAGAGTCTGTTTCCCCAGTCCTGTGGAAGTTCTGTAATCAAATCCCATGGTCTCCAAAGTCAAATTCCCTGGGGGTGCTTGGTTCCTTTGCCAGATCCCCAGGTTGGGAAGTATGTTGTGGGTTCTAGGACTTTCTTAACAGTGCAAGAGTTTCTTTGGTATAATTGTTCTGCAGTTTGTGTGTCATCTGCTCAGAGGCTATATAGTGTGGCTAATGGCAACCTCCTCCAAGAGGGCTTATGCCACATGTTGCATGACTCAGGTCTGCTGCAGCCAGAGCCCCTGTCCCTGTGGCAGGCCACTGCTGACCAGTGCCTCCACAGGAGACACTCAAAGGCAGGTCTGTCTCAGTCTCTGTGGGGTCTCTGGGTTCTAGTGCACACAAGGTTTTGTTTGAGCCCTCTGAGCATCTCTGCTGGGTTGGGGTTTGATTCTAAATGTGGTTATGCCCTCCTACATCTTGTTGGGGCTTCTCCTTTGCCCTTATATGCAGATGACACCACCCTTATGGCAGAAAGTGAAGAGGAACTAAAAAGCCTCTTGATGAAAGTGAAAGTGGAGAGTGAAAAAGTTGGCTTAAAGCTCAACATTCAGAAAACGAAGATCATGGCATCCGGTCCCATCACTTCATGGGAAATAGATGGGGAAACAGTGGAAACAGGGTCAGACTTTATTTTTCTGGGCTCCAAAATCACTGCTGATGGTGACTGCAGCCATGAAATTAAAAGACACTCCTTGGAAGAAAAGTGATGACCAACCTAGATAGCATATTCAAAAGTGGAGACCTTACTTTGCCAACAAAGGTTCGTCTAGTCAAGGCTATGGTTTTTCCTGTGGTCATGTATGGATGTGAGAGTTGGACTGTAAAGAAGGCTGAGTGCCGAAGAATTGATGCTTTTGAACTGTAGTGTTGGAGAAGACTCTTGAGAGTCCCTTGGACTGCAAGGAGATCCAAGCAGTCCATTCTGAAGGAGATCAGCCCTGAGATTTCTTTGGAAGGAATGATGCTAAAGCTGAAACTCCAGTCCTTTGGCCACCTCATGTGAAGAGTTGGCTCATTGGAAAAGACTCTGATGCTGGGAGGGATTGGGGGCAAGAGGAGAAGGGGACGACAGAGGATGAGATGGCTGGATGGCATCACTGACTCGATGGATGTGAGTCTGAGTGAACTCCGGGAGTTGGTGATGGACAGGGAGGCCTGGTGTGCTGCGGTTCATGGGGTCGCAAAGAGTCAGACATGACTGAGTGACTGATCTGATCTGATCTGATCCTTTTATTGGTGGGTCATGACAGACGGCTCAAGGTGGAGAGTTCTGACAAAACGTTGTCTCCTAGAGAAGGGAATGGTAAACCACTTCAGTATTCTTGCCTTGAGAACCCCATGAACAGTATGAAAAGGCAAAAAGATAGGACACTAAAAGATGAACTCCCCAAGTTGGTAGGTGCCCAGTATGCTACTGGAGAAGAGTGGAGAAATAATTCCAGATAGAATGAAGAGACGGAGTCAAGGCAAAAACAGCACACAGTTATGGATGTGACTGGTGATGGAAGTAAAGTCCAATGCTGCAAATAACAATATTGCATAGGAACCTGGAATGTTAGGTCCATGAATCAAGGCAAATGGAAGTGGTCAAACAGGAGATGACAAGAGTGAACATTGACATTTTAGGAATCAGTGAACTAAAATGGACTGGAATGGGTGAATTTAATTCAGATGACCATTATATCTACTACTGTGGGTAAGAATCCCTTAGAAGAAGTGGAGTAGCCCTCATAGTCAACAAAAGAGTATGATATGAAGTACTTGGATGCAATCTCAAAAATAACAGAATGATCTCTGTTCATTTCCAGGGAAAACCATTCAATATCACAGTAATCCAAGTCTATGCCCCAACCAGTAATGCCAAAAAAGCTGAAGTTAAATGGTCTACAAGTTGAAAGGTCTACAAGACCTTCTAGAACTAACACCAAAAAAGATGTCCTTTTCATCATAGGGGACTGGAATGCAAATGTAGGAAGTGAAGAGATACCTGGTGTAACAGGCAAGTTTGGCCTTGGAGTACAAAATGAAGCAGGGCAAAGGCTAACAGAGTTTTGCCAAGAGAATGCACTGGTCATAGCAAACACCCTATTCCAACAACACAGGAGATGATTCTATATGTGGATATCACCAGATGGTCAATACCAACATTAAATCAAATTGATTATATTCTTTGCAGTTGAAGATAGAGAAATTCTATACAGTTAGAAAAAATAAGACTGGGAGCTGACTGTGGCTCAGAACATGAACTCATAGCAAAATTCAGACTTAAATTGAGAAAAGTAGGGAAAAAGACTAGACCATTCAGGTAGGACCTAAATCAAATAGTAGAGATACAGTGGAAGCAAAAATAGATTCAAGGGATTAGATCTGATAGACAGACTGCATGAAGAACTACGAACAGAGGTTTGTGACATTGTACAGGAGGCAGTGATCAACATCATCCCCAGGAAAGAAATGCCAAAAGATAAAATGGTTGTCTGAGGAGGTCTTAGGAATAGCTGAGAAAAGAAGAGAAGTGAAAGGTAAAGGAGAAAAGGAGAGATACCTATCTGAATGCGGAGTTCCAAAGAACAGCAAGGAGAGATAAGAAAGCCTTCCTCAGTGATCAGTGCAAAGAAATAGAGGAAAACAATAAAATGGGGAAGACTACAGATCTCTTCAAGAAAATTAGAGATACCAGTGGAACATTTCATGCAAAGATGGGCACAATAAAGGACAGAAACAGTATGGACCTAACAGAAGCAGAAGATATTAAGAAGAGGTGGCAAGAATACACAGAAGAACTATACAAAAAAGATCTTCATGATCCAGATAACCATGATGGTGTGATCACTTGCCTAGAGCCAGATATCCTGGAGTGTGAAGTCAAGTGGGCCTTAGGAAGCATCACTACAAACAAAGCTAGTGGAGGTGATGGAATTCCAGTTGAGCTATTTCAAATCCTAAAACATGATGTTGTGAAAGTGCTGCCCTCAATACACCAGCAACTTTGGAAAACTCAGCAGAGGCCACAGGACTGGAAAAGATCAGTGTTCATTCCCATCACAAAGAAAGGCAATGCTAAAGAATGCTCAAACTACCGCACAATCGCACCCATCTCACATGCTTACAAAGTAATGCTCAAAATTCTCCAAGCCAGGCTTCAGCAATACATCAACCAAGAACTTCCAGATGTTCAAGCTGAATTTAGAAAAGGCAGAGTAATCAGAGATCAAATTGCCAACATCCACTGGATCATCAAAAAAGCAAGAGAGTTCCAGAAAAACATCTACTTCTGCTTTATTGATTACACCAAAGCCTTTGACTGTGTAGATCACAACAAACTGCAGAAAATTTCTAAGAGATGGGAATACCAGACCACCTGATCTGCCTCCTGAGATATCTGTATACAGGTCAAGAAGCAACACTTAGAATTGGACATGGAACAATGGACTGGTTCCAAATAGGAAAAGGACTACATCAAGGCTGTGTATTGTTGCCTGCTTATTTGACTTATATGTGGAGTACACCATGCAAAATGCTGGGCTGGATGAAGCACAGGCTGGAATCATGATTTCCTGGAGAAATATCAATAACCTCAATATGCAGATGACACCGCCTTTATGGCAGAAAGTGAAGAGGAACTAAAGAGCCTCTTGATGAAAGTGAAAGAGAAGAGTGAAAAAGCAGGATTAAACTCAACATTCAAAAAACAAAGATCTTTGCATCCGGTCCCATCATTTCATGGCAAATAGATGGGGAAACAATGGAAACAATGACAGACTTTATTTTCTTGGGCTCCAAAATCACTGTGGATGGTGACATCAGCCATGAAATTAAAAGACACTTGCTCCTTGGAAGACAAGGTATGACCAACCTAGACAGCATATTAAAAAGCAGAGACATTACTTTGTGACAAAGGTCTGTCTAGTCAAAGCTATGGTTTTCCCAGTAGTCATGTATGGCTGTGAGAGTTGGACCAAAGAAAGAAAACTTTGCACCAAAGAATTGATGCTTTTGAACTGTGGTGTTGGAGAAAACTCTTTAGAGTCCCTTGGATTACAAGGAGGTCCAATCAGTCCATCCTAAAGGAAATCAACCCTGAATATTCATTGCAAGGACTGATGCTGAAGCTGAAACTCCAATACTTTGGCCACCTAATGTGAAGAGCTGACTCATTGGAAAAGACCCTGATGCTGGGAAAGACTGAAACCAGGAGAAGGGGACGACACAGGATAAAATGGTCGGATGGCATCACCAACTCAATGGACATGAGTTTGCAAAAGTTCCAGGAGATGGTGAAGGACAGGGAAGCCTGGTGTGCTGCAGTTCATGGGGTCACAAAGAGTCAGCCATGCCTGAATGACTGAACTGAACTGAACTGAGAACCATTTCAGGGGTAAATGCAAAAACTATATGTAAATTAGCTCTGGAAAAGTAGAGTTTTTACGGGCTCATATAAATGCAAAAAAGCAAGTATGTTTGGCTTCAAGGAAACTCTCAAGGGACTCTTAGAAACTCTAAATTCAGGAATGAAACAGTTCCTTCTTCCATCACCCTGTCTACTTCTCCTTAATGCTCCCCATCCCCATGCTGTTCCTCTCCCTACTCTTGTATATGTATTGTGATTTTTTATGTTAACAAAATGATATGCTAATGGAAAGAATGAAAATGAAAAAATATATGTATATGTCTGTACTCATCAGTCCCTCTTTGGGGAAGTTATCCCATAAAAATAAGGAAGTAGATGATAAAAAACACACGCACATTTACATCAAATGAGGGCATTGTAAGGTGTGAGTGTGTTTATGTATGCTTTCCTATGCCTAAAGTACGTCCTGGAAGGATGTGCAGGAACACGTCAATGGTGGCTGCTTTGGGAAAGCAATGTCTTGGCAAGGTCAAGAGGAGAGGGACATCACTTTTCATGTTCTATAGTTCTGCCATGCTTAATGGTACTACCAGAGAATCATTTTTCTATTTCTTATGTAATTTTACACGGTGAAAGGAAACCTTATAGGAAAAAACAAATGTAAAGTGTTTTAAGAAGAGGATAGAATTCATAATTCAATATCTCACTGCATGAACATTTTTAGGTCACTCTTTGACCAAACATACACTGTATAAAATGCAGATGGTAGAGTACCAAAGATCCTCATTGGTTGTCATAGTGACATTATCTGCTGCTGCTGCTGCTAAGTCGCTTCAGTCGTGTCCGACTCTGTGCGACCCCATAGATGGCAGCCCACTAGGCTCCTCTGTCCCTGGGATTCTCCAGGCAAGAACACTGGAGTGGGTTGTCATTTCCTTCTCCAATGCATGAAAATGAAAAGTGAAAGTGAAGTCACTCAGTCGTGCCCGACTCTTAGCAACCCCATGGACTGGAGCCTACCAGGCTCCTCCGTCCATGGGACTCTCCAGGCAAGAGTACCTACTATGTTTCATATTCTCTGTCTGACTAATCAGTTGAAGCTACAGGAGACTTGCCTCTAGCTTGTTTGGGCTTTGGGAACGGATTGAAAGACAAATTCATGGAGAAACAAATGCACACAGAAGTAAAATAGGACTGCTGCTGTTCCATTTATTTATTCTTCCTTTTTAGTCATTGTTGAAAGCTGGCTTTGGTCTATAACTCACAGAGACATCCCAAAGACAAACCAAAAGCCTACGTTAGCATATTGTCTTAAAGTGGTAAGCCTGGGTGGGATGTAAATGATTCTGGGATTGGATGACCTGGTTTCTAGCCCTAGCTATTCCACTTATGAAATGTCTATCATTTTATCATTTGCCAACAACTCTACAGTTTACAAACTGCCCTAGTTAATCCTCGTAACAGCTCTGTGAGACGCATGGTACTATTACCCCCATTCTAAAGATAAGAGATCTCATTTTAGAAAGGTTAAATTAATTGCCCAATTTGAGAACAGTTGATAATTGGAATTGAAAGAGCAGTGACACAAATTTAGGTTTGTAGATGCCAAACCCAAAGGCTGTTTTAAGATACCATTGCCTAGCAAATCATGCCATGTAGAAACATTTAAGGTAAAATAATAAACATTAAAATGTGATAGGGTAGATATGTAAAATATTGATATGAATAAAAATAAAGATCAAAGTATAATTCAAGGCAAATATATCAAATGTGACAGATAAGGCATTGAAAACAGAAGTCTGGATTTGTTTTTACAAATAATATCACTTCCTGAATAAAGAAATATTTTTTACTAAGAATTTGTTCAGTTGCTCAGTTGTTTCCAACTTTTTGGGACCCCATAGACTGAGGCACGCCAGGCTTCCCTGTCCTTCACCATCTCCTGGAGCTTTCACAAACTCATGTCCATCGAGTTGGTGATGCCATCCAACCACCTTGTCCTTTGTTCCTCTCCTCCTGCCTTCAATCTTTTCCAGCATCAGAGTCTTTTCCAGTGAGTCAGCTCTTCACATTAGGTGGCCAAAGTATTGGAGTTTCAGCTTCAGCATCAGTCCTCCCAATGAATATTCAGGATTGATTTCCTTTAGGATTGACTGGTTTGATCTCCTTGCTGCTCAAGGGACCCTCAAGAGTCTTCTCCAACACCACAGTTTTAAAAGCATCAATTCTTTGACACTCAGCTTTCTTTATGGTCCGACTTTCACATCCATACATGACTACTGGAAAAACCATAGCTTTGAATATATGGGTCTTTGTTGGCAAAGAAACAAAGGTCCTTTGTTAAGTATTGAAGACTTCTTTCAAAAAAAAAAAAAAAGACTTCTTTCATAACTTGAAAATATAAAAAATAAAGAAAAAACAACAAAACAACAACAAAAAAACACTGAAAGCATTCAAATTCAACCCATATAGAAGACAAATGTTTTTGCATGGCTGCTGCTGCTAAGTCCTGGCAGGTTTTGATGAGTGATTTTCAGCCCAACACTCAACTGCCATTGTGCCCTTTCATCACCTGTGGAGCTTTTACAAATACCAGTGAAAGTGAAAGTGAAAGTCCCTCTGTGGTGTCCGACTCTTTGTGACCCCATGAACTATACAGTCCATGGAGTTTTCCAGGCCAGAATACTAGAGTGGGTAGACTTTCCCTTCTCCAGGGGATCTTCCCAGCCCAGGGATTGAACACAGGTCTCTCCGGCAGGCGGATTCTTTACCAGCTGAGCCACAAAGGAAGCAAATACCAGTACTTGGATCCAAACACCAAAATCCTGATTAAATTGATCTTGAGAATTGTCATTGGTAAGCCCTAAGAAAAGACCCTGATGCTGGGAAAGATTGAGGGCAGGAGGAGAAGGGGATGACAGAGGATGAGATGGTTGGATGGCATCACTGACACAGTGGACATGGGTTTGGGCAGACTCCGGGAGTTGGTGACGGACAGGGAGTCCTGGCACGCTGTGGTTCATGGGGTCACAAAGAGTCGGACACGACTGAGCGGCTGAACTGAACTGAAGCCCCTAGGTTACGGAGCGAAGAGGGCATGAAAGAAGTGCTGTGGATCTTTTTCTCACATCTTCTGGGGAAGATACTAACTGAATATAAGATAAAATCATAGTCATAATATCATGAAACACTTTCATTTGTGTAACATATATACACCAATTTTAAAACATTATGTCCAACATGATCACATTTTATTCCTGCTATAATCCTAAAAGGTTTTTAATTATTTTCTAACTTCACACATATTGGTAATTGCCACCAGTAACTCCCTCTTCACAAAATTTATTTAAAAATTGTCTTGCACTATTATTATGGATGTAAGATTCAGCTGAGAGGATGAAAAATATTCATATATATCAGTAATACTATCCTCTATTTTTGGAGCATAGCAAGCAAATTTTAAAGAATAAAACTAAAAAAAAAAAGGCTATAATTAAGCATGAAAAATTAGAAATGACAGGTTGCAAGATGATTTGAGGAATAGAATTTTGTTTCCTCATCTTATAGTTTTACATTCAATATCACCATTATTCACTGTCTGGAAACCACAGAGACATTACCAAAGTATGTTAGGAGAAATGATAATACTTCTTAAGAGGACAGGTATTAGGGCTGCAGAACTGAAAAATACAGAGAACGTGGGGAAAAGGGAAACCTAAAAGGTGCTACAGATGTCAAACATGATCTCCCTGCAGGACCTGTAAAGTGGTTACAATGGAAGAAAAATTTCAAAGTGGGTTTAAGTGTAAAGAACTTGGCAATGTCAATTCACCAGTTAAGACTTTGAGCAAAACTCGAGTACCGACTTTCTTTCATCAATACCATGATCCTCTAAACTGTAAGGAGAAGTAGTCTAAAATGTATGTGGAAAAGAGCAAGTATAGCAAGATATTGCCAGCCTGGTACCTGATCCCTCTGAGGCTCATAGAATTGAACTTGTTATGAAGAATACTGAGCCACTGAAAACTCACTTTGCTCTGATCCCAGAAGACTATAAATCTTTGGCCATCTTCTTGATCTTGATCAAGATCTTGATATGGAGATCTTCTAGGCATCTCCATATCAAGCTATTTGAAGGATTCAGAAGCATTGAATTGGTGTTGGCTGTAAGCTTCAAAGGTTTTAGATGACACTGATAGGGAGAAGGAGGAACCCATATCTGAGTAAGTTAAAACTTTAATGAATGTTCTAAAACAAGAGACAGGAAGAAATTACTTCTGAGATCTGTAAACAATAATCCCCTTGTTGGTTCTGAGCAGGGTTTACTGATTGAATAGAGATGCCTCAGTTTCTAATAGAGTGGATGCAAGCAGTGAAGGCAATTAGTGAGGTTCAAGGAAAGACATTGAAATATGAAATCTGGCAAATAATGATTTACATGACTTTGAATATGGTGATTTCCAACTTCTGAGGTTGAATATTTCTATAAAACCTTTACTGTAGACACATTTTTACATTTTTCCTTCTTGTTATATGGTGATATTTTATTGAAATAGCAGTATATAATAACATTCATTTTTTTTGTGTCTACTGTGAATTTATATTAAAAGAAATATGAAATATTAGCTTTAGAGCATCAACTAGCATAAGTTAAAAATCCTGGTAATCTGCTTCCTGTCTCTATGTACCTATTCTAGATGTTTCATATAAATGAAATCCTGCAGTATATGTTCTTTTGCATCTGTGTTCTTTCACTTAGCATCATATTTTCAATGTTCATCCATGTTCTATCATATATCAGTATTTTATTTTTTTGTCACTAAATAATATTCCTTTGTAAAATGCATTTTTAACTATAAATATATTAATTACTGTCTCTTTTTTTTTTCAAAAAATTACATTTATCCTGAATTCTTGGACAGAGAGAATTCCATAAGAAAATCTGATATATTTTAAAATTAATTGAAAGAATTTAGAAGGCCAAGATGTCAGATAAAAGACCCAAGATGGGAAAATCCTTTAAGTATATTTTCAAAGACTGAAAACAGAATTGCTCTTTTGTGTGTGTACTCTCCTGAAAGCTTGCCAGTTTTTCTTTTTTTATTAGGTGGCTTTTAGTCACTTAATATGTATATTTTTTCAGTTTTGTTCTTTGACTACTCAGTTTTTTCGAGGATTTCCATAGTGTTTCCTCTGATCTCACTGTCCTCAGTGAGTTTAAGTGGTGACTTTTGGTCTCTACCTGAAGATCCATATGCTGGCATCATGAAAACAGAGATCACAAACAAGAGATAAATATGTGGTTTCTAAAATTAAGGCTGAAGCACAAACATACATGGTTAAGATTTCTTTAAAATAACAAATAAAGTGCAAATGAAACAAGTCCAAATTTCTTGTAATATCATAATTTCAAAGTGCAGATTCATGTGGAGAAATGCCTTGCTTTTACTCAAAACAATAAAATGAACTGGCGGGAGAAATAGGAGTTGCAGTTTTCAATGCTGATATAAAAAAGATATTTTTCATTAGAAGTTCATTAGGTTGTAATGAACTTACAGTGATATTTTGAGAACAGTAATCAGCCAGGAATAATCACTTGACTCAAACAAATCATCTATGAAATGGAATTCTTTTTCTATACAGGAGCAGGTTAATATTAATAGATTATATGTCATTGTATTATAAGGAAATGGTGGTGCCCTTCCCTGGACCACACAAAGGAAATACGGATGAACCTCCTAATATATATTTAACTTTTTGACTTATTCAAACAGCAAGTCTGGGGTGAAATTGATGTGTAAGAAAGTAGGGAGAGGAGTCTAAATATGTAATTTCATCTTCTGTATCAAGAATAGAGTAGATGTTTTCCTCTTTCCCTTTGAATCACTAGTTCTATACACATTTATTCTGATCACTCCTAAAGAGAAGCACTTAAAAAATAGATTTCCTTTAAAAATTTCTCATAAGTGGTTTCTGTTGACCTAACACTGTAAAACATTGTAAAGAGATTTTATAGTAATAATTCTCAGTGCTCTAAATTGAATATAAAATATTACCTTTGCCTTCCTTATGTTCAGGGAAATTGAACATAATATTTTTGTTCTGCCAAAGCCCAAACTGTGCATACTTTATATATCTGATGGACAAAAACCAGCCATTCCCAGCAACAAACTTAAATTGCAGTATGCTACAAGTCACCAGCATTTATAGCTTGTAGTTTACCAAAGATTACTTATAGAAAGACATCTTGAAAGTGACAAAAATGATCAATCAAATTTCAAAAGCTGAGAATGTGAGCAATACTAATGGAGACTACAGTGTTGACTTTTATCTTTTCTATTGATCATTTTGGCTATGCTTTCAGGTAATTATTTAACATGAGGAGTGGGAAAGATATTTGGAGGGGAGGGGAACTGACACTAGTTACTAGGAGATTTTTTAAAATCTCTCTTTGTGAGTGGGCGTGTACACATATGTGCTCCATAGTAGAACTGGGAAAGAGGTTAATTTCATGATATTGAAAATTATTTTATTCACTATTTAAAAATGTAATTATGGCATATAGAGTTAAAGTAGTTTGAGTCCATAATATTGTAATTTCCTCTTTACAATATCATGAAAAACTGTCATTGCCTCTCTCCTTGGACCATCAACTGAAAAGGGAATAATCAGTATGCCAAATGAGCTCATTCTATCATCAGACAGTCCTAAATGTTAGTTTTTTGGGTTGTTTCCTATTTCAGTTTTCATTTTGATTTTTGGAGCAACAAGAACAAAGTCTCCTGCTTGATATTCTTCCATATTTGAAATAACTATTGTGTCTCCCGGTAGGCCTCTCTTCTACCCAATAGAGTTCCTAATTCCTTCAATTATTTCCCTTAATCAAAGATTCTCATACCTCTCTTATCATTCTAATAAAATTTCTCAAGCCATCTTCTACTTTGTGCCTTATAAAATGATCAAAATTGAAAATAATGTTTTAATATAATCTAAGCAGTTCAGTGCGGAGGGAGAGTCTTATCTACCTACTATGATTTGAACTCGAAAATTCAATTCATGTAGCCTAAAATTAAAGCAACATTCTAGTAGCTGTTAAACTGTTGGCTCACATTAAACTCGTGGTCAACAAGTGTTAGCATAATTTCCAGAAAGCCATTTCTTTCCCCTCTCTCTTTCTCCACTTAGAAGTTTGTCTGGTTTT
Source organism: Bison bison bison (assembly GCF_000754665.1). Classification (NCBI taxonomy): domain Eukaryota; kingdom Metazoa; phylum Chordata; class Mammalia; order Artiodactyla; family Bovidae; genus Bison; species Bison bison. Next base: position 3,012,151 of record NW_011494700.1, read on the forward strand.
ACACCAACTAGTATGGCTACTTGGAGAAGGAAATGGCAACCCACCCCAGTGTTCTTGCCTGGAGAATCTCATGGACGGAGAAGCCTGGTAGGCTGCTGTCCATGGGGTTGCACAGTCGGACACGACTGAAGCGACTTAGCAGCAGCAGCAGCAGTATGGCTACTATCAAATAATTAGAAAATAATAAGTGTTCTTGAAGATGCAGAAAACTGAAACCCTTATAGACTGGGGCTGGGAGTGAAAAATGGTGCAGCCATTATAGAAAAGAGTGAGGAAGTTGTTAAAAATAAAAAATAGAACCATATGATCCAGTCATTTTACTTCTAGGTACATATCCAAAATAATTCAAAGCAGGATTTCAAAGAGATAACTGTACACCCATGTTCATTACAACATTATTCACAATGGCCAAGAAGAGAAAGCAACCTGATCTCCATAGGTGGATGAATGGAAAAAGAAATATGGTATATGTACACAATGGAATATTACTTAGACTTGAAAAGGAAGCATTCTGACACATGCTACAACATGGATGAACATTTATGATCTTATGCTAAGACAAATAACCTGTCATAAAAAGACAATTACTGTATGATTACATTTGTATTGGCTATCTAGAGTAGTCAAACTCATAAAAACAGTATCTAGGATGAGAAGTGGGAAATTATAGTTAATTTTAGACTCATTTTAACTGTTAAAGAAGAACAATAGTTTAGTTTTTAAAGAGCTTAAAACATCTATCCTTTAAAGATATTATTGAGTTAAAATTGTATTGTGCTGCTGCTGCTGCTAAATTGCTTCAGTCGTGTCCGACTCTGTGCGACCCCAGAGATGGCGGCCCACCAGGCTCCCCCGTCCCTGGGATTCTCCAGGCAAGAACACTGGAGTGGGTTGCCATTTCCTTCTCCAATGCAGGCAAGTGAAAAGTGGAAGTGAAGTCGCTTCGCGACCCCATGGACTGCAGCCCACCAGGCTCTTCCGTCCATGGGATTTTCCAGGCAAGAGTGTACTATTAAATAATGAATGGTTTTATGAAAAGAAGAAAATGTAGCCCTACATAAAAAAGAAGTAACACATCAAAAATACTTTTGCTTGATCTTGCTACATTATTAGCTAGTTCCTAGATAACTTAAGTGTGTATATAAGACGTTGGATTTAAAATTTAAAATTAAATTTAAAATCACCTATGTGGTGTTCTAACTCTCTATTCTTTTTTTTTTTAACTCTCTGTTCTTTATGTTTCACATCCTTTTTAAAAATCGCCAAATTTTAACTTTTTATTTTGATATCTGTTTATAGGTTTGACTTTCTTGTCATTAATGGGATGTCAAATGTCAATAATAACTAGCTGCTTAGGTGATGATGAGATAGGGAGAGATTAAGTAGGTTATCTTTATAATACTTACCAAGAAGATTGGCTATTTATTGACCATATCTGGTGAAAGCATTTTTCCCCAGCTTGCAGATTTTTAGATTGCTGAAACTGAAACTGAGGGTCTTAGAATATTTGACTTTTGCTGACTTTTTTTTCCTAATGAATTCACTTAGGAACCATAGAGTATCACACTTAGTACATAATTTGCAGAATCAAATCACTTGAGAGTCATAACGTGACCATTGTGTTATTATAATCAGAGTAAGACCTTCCTTATACATGGAATCATTAAAGCAGTTGAAATTTAAGTATGGCCTCATTCCAGCTACTAAAATTTAACATCAGGGAATGGGACAGAATTAGACTTTTTCCATTAGGCACCATACCTTTGGTCTCTTTATTATACAAAAGGCTTATCAAGTCAAGAAATTCATAATTGGTTTTTAGCTTTTAAAGAGAACATGAAATTTATTATGCAAGATGCTGATGTAGAAGTTATAATTTTAAAATATGGGAGGGTATCTTTGTATAGAGCATAGGATAGGCATACAATTTTTTTCTCCATATAGTTATCAAGTTTTCCTAGTATAATCTACCAAATTATCTATCATTTTCTCTTTATTTTGAGGTACCAAGCGTACTATATTTCAGGTTCTCCTGGGCCTACTCCTGGAATTCATATACTAGTCTATTTTTCTACTTTTTATTTTCCTATTACTGTGGCAGAAGCACACAGACACCCAAATGCTATGGTTCTGACACTCATTAGTGAATTGAGGGAAGGAGCCAAAAGTCAACAGTTCTTCACCACCTTGTCGGGAACACATAGTGCTCTTTTTGTTTCTGATCACCTTAAGGCCCTAGACATACACCACAGGCGAGAGGAAAGCTGAAAAGAATAGATAATACAAAGAGAGTGACAATTCCTAGTGACTTCAAACATTTTGGCCTTGAGACTCGTACATGTGGCTGACTTTCTTTTGATGAAAAAGAATGCTCTTCTTGAGGTGTATCTCCAAATGACTTAGTGAATTAGGCTGTCTTGGATAGATGCAGCTTTCTTACAATGTTTCTCAGGTGGTATACTATTATTTCCATTCCTACCACAATAGCACTAGTTCTCTCCCCTGCTGACTTAAAAAATGAACAATGTGTGAATTTCTAATTAGGTTTTACTTGGAGCAAAATGAGGACTATAGCCTGGGAGACAGTATTTCAGATTGTTCTGAGAAACTGCTCCAAAGAGGTACAGAAGAAGGTTAAGTATATATGTGATTTTAGTGAAGAGAGAGTACACAAAATCAAACATACTTTTTTTTTTTTTTGGAAGGTTTCTGCTAGTCTTGAGGAGCAGCCATCACTATGAAGGATTTTAGTGCTTTTCTAGATATGAAGAGATGCAAGAATTGGGCTCATAAAATCATCTCCTGAAAATATATAACTAGCTAAAGAACTGTTCTGCTAGTTTTTCTAAGAGCACAGAGTGCCTTATTCCTGATCTCCACTTTGAATTCCTTTTGGGGGTTTTGAAAGTCAACAGTTGTAGTAGTGCATGGTTTAATTCTTATTGAAGTAGATGGCAAGTACCAATTTGTAGCTCATACCCCTATTACTCATAATTTGTTCTTATAATAGCCATTTATCAGATCAGATCAGATCAGATCAGTTGCTCAGTCATGTCCGACTCCTTGCGACCCCATGAATCGCAGCACGCCAGGCCTCCCTGTCCATCACCAACTCCCAGAGTTCACTCAGACTCACATCCATCGAGTCAGTGATGCCATCCAGCCATCTCATCCTCTGTCATCCCCTTCTCCTCCTGCCCCCAATCCCTCCCAGCATCAGAGTCTTTTCCAATGAGTCAACTCTTCGCATGAGGTGGCCAAAGTACTGGAGTTTCAGCTTTAGCATCATTCCTTCCAAAGAAATCCCAGGGCTGATCTCCTTCAGAATGGACTGGTTGGATCTCCTTGCAGTCCAAGGGACTCTCAAGAGCC
>NW_011494700.1:3015622-3016009 GCF_000754665.1 Bison bison bison
CTTCTCCAACACCACAGTTCAAAAGCATCAATTCTTCGGCACTCAGCCTTCTTCACAGTCCAACTCTCACATCCATACATGATTACTGGAAAAACCATAGCCTTGAATAGACGAACCTTTGTTGGCAAAGTAATGTCTCTTTTTGAATATGCTATCTAGGTTGGTCATAACTTTCATTCCAAGGAGTAAGCGTCTTTTAATTTCATGGCTGCAGTCACCATCTGTAGTGATTTTGGAGCCCAGAAAAATAAAGTCTGACACTGTTTCCACTGTTTCCCCATCTATTTCCCATGAAGTGATGGGACTGGATGCCATGATCTTCGTTTTCTGAATGTTGAGCTTTAAGCCAACTTTTTCACTCTCCACTTTCACTTTCATCAAGAGGCT
>NW_011494700.1:3016117-3021602 GCF_000754665.1 Bison bison bison
CAGCTTTCTGCCATAAGGGTGGTGTCATCTGCATATCTGAGGTTATTGATATTTCTCCCAGAAATCTTGATTCCAGCTTGTTTCTTCCAGTCCAGCGTTTCTCATGATGCACTCTGCATATAAGTTAAATAAACAGGGTGACAATATACAGCCTTGACGAACTCCTATTCCTATTTGGAACCAGTCTGTTGTTCCATGTCCAGTTCTAACTGTTGCTTCCTGACCTGCATACAAATTTCTCAAGAGGCAGATCAGGCGGTCTGGTATTCCCATCTCTTTCAGAATTTTCCACAGTTTATTGTGATCCACACAGTCAAAGGCTTTGGCACAGTCAATAAAGCAGAAATAGATGTTTTTCTGGAACTCTCTTGCTTTTTTGATGATCCAGCAGATGTTGTCAATTTGATCTCTGGTTCCTCTGCCTTTTCTAAAACCAGCTTGAACATCTGGAAGTTCATGGTTCACGTATTGCTGAAGCCTGGCTTGGAGAATTTTGAGCATTACTTTACTAGCGTGTGAGACAAGTGCAGTTGTGCGGTAGTTTGAGCATTCTTTCGCATTGCCTTTCTTTGGAATTGGAATGAAAACTGACCTTTTCCAGTCCTGTGGCCATTTATATTTTCATTCTAATCATACCTCTTGATCCCTTCCCACCCTACAAACATCAGATTTATCTAAAATAAATCTTGGATGGTGTGGGATATCTTCATTGGATTTCCCTGGACTACTGTCTACAGAACCAATTCCTAGACAAGCATTTAAAAACCCTGAGACCCTAGTCAAGTCTTCCCATCTCATTTCTCAATACTTGTGTGTATCAGATAGTCTTCAGATAAGCTGTATGCTTTGCTGTTCTTCACGTATGCTCTATGACTTACCACCTCTGGGTTTTAAAATATCATAGAATTTTAGAGCTTGAAGAAAACTTGAAGATGATCTCACTCAATACTCACTGAACAGATGCAGAGATTGAGGACCATGTGGTTATAAGTAAAAGGATTTGCACTGCCATTTGGATCCCAGACTCAGAGACCAATGCTATTTCCACTACCCCAAATTTACTTTGTTCTTGCCTTTTCTTCTCACTCCAACAAACTTTCCCTTACCTTTCCCTGCCTGTCAAAATCCTTCCCTTCCTGAAAGGATTAGGTGTTACTCTCCATAAAGATTTCCCTAATCATTTTAGTTAAAATGATTTAATCTGGAGCTCTGCACTCCTCTTCATGAACTTATATTCAGACCTGTACTGTGGTATTTATGTTGTATTATCTCCCTCCTCCAAGAATGTATGTGTTTTGCAAGAACACATATAATTTGCAAGAACAAATAATATTTGAGTAAAGGCCCAGAAGTGACTGGATAATGAATCATTCAAGAATGACTGATCACCTATTTTTCCATAGTATGTGTGTGCTGGGATATAAGAGAGAGACCCTGGAATAGTATGTCTTTTTCCTTGAGCTAAAACTAAACATCTTGAAAACTTGCCATGAATTTCCACTTTGTTGATTTTACAACTAACATTACATCATCTTGAAATGAGAGTGGTAACAGCTCCTTGTCAATTTTCCAAATATTAAACTAGTCACACTGCTATTAGAAGAATCATCAGAAAGAATCTAATGAGAATCAGAGGGTATAAACTCATTCAATACTTTTTTCATTTCCTTCTTTTCTTACTTTTTCCCCCAAAGCAACATGTATGGATGGGTGATGTCAAGGTGTGCAAGGTGTGTTAATGTGAGTCAGCAGATAGAAAGTCAAAAGAGAGAAATGAATATGGAAATAATATGTAATTATTAGGTTTATTTTTAAAAAATAGAAACTGTATGGTAGTGAGTATTAGATGATTATTGATAAGTAGAAAGCAAAACTAGTTAAAAGACATTTATAAAATTCTAAGTAAAAATTAGTTCACAAAAAACAAAGTGGTGTTCTGGCTACAGGTCTACCGGAAGACTTCAGGTTGATACTAAAACAATAGTTAGCACTGTTTTGTTTTTTTTTCGTAAGGGAAAAACTGGATTATTTCTGGTTGTATTCCAGGCCCCAGTTATTCTGAAAGAAAAGTACAGATGAATTCATTATTAAGGAAAGATTTACTTAGTGATTTAAAAATTTCAACCTGTTAGAATTTGGAGAATGGGAAAAAGGTGAGTGATTCACTCCCTCATTTATGAGAGGTTGCCACGATGTCAATCAAGACAGAAAACACTACAGCAGGTTTAATTTCTTTCTGTTTTTCTTTTTTTTTGTTGACTGATATGCCACTGATTTAAATGGATTTGTTTTGCTAATGCCTCTTAAAATTAACATGTTTCAGGGACAGTACAATTTCCAAGTATTGTATTGACCAAAACTTTGTAGATTAAATGACAGTGCCAATATTGTAATTTGTTCCAATCTTGCTTCTTTGTAAAAGAAAAAATAATGAATACTAATGGAATGGAGTTCTAGATCTTTCTACTCAAAATCAAAAGTTGTTGTCATATCTACTTAGTGGAGAAAATTTAAACTTGAAATTAAAAAGAAAATTGTTGGGTTTGGATTTTCTAAAAGAAACTTTATCAGATTATATTTCAGGACAGAAAAGTGCAACATCTAAAATTTTGCTTTATGAACTGAAGTCACTCAGTTGTGTCCGACTCTTTGTGACCCCATGGACTGTAGCCCACCAGGCTCCTCCAGTACTCTAGTCAAGAGTACTGGAGTGGGTTTCCATTTCCTTCTCCAGGGGATCTTCCTGACCCAGGGGTTGAACCCGGGTCTCCCACATTGCAGGCAGAGGCTTTACCATCTGAGCCACCAAGGAATCCCTGGTGGCTTTATGAATCCCTTTGCTTTATGAAGTTAGACAAATCTTGAATCAACTCATAATTCATTATCTAATCTGCTTGAAATCAGGGAGAACTCTTAATCATTCCAAGATTATTTACTCATCTATAAAATAGACATTGAATGAGGTTTTGGTAAGTAACAAATATAACGTATTATACAAATCATTCAGTATGGTATTTAAAACATAGAGAGTTCTTAATAGATGGCTCCTTCTACTAATGGTGGCTTCATTATCATCGTTGCTGTCATCAGTAGCATTACAGTAGTCAGAGCTTAGGGCACACAAAAATTAAGGTGATTCATACTGATGTCCTGTCTAGACATGCAATTGGTTCCAGCAATCATTAGCATTATGCATGGATGATCCATTCATTTTAATGACCAAGTCATACAAAATTGTGCAAAATTAAATTGCTTGATAATTTCTAAATATATAATCAAATTAGTGCTGTAAATAATAAAATATCCAGCAGCTACTTCTGGAAATGCAGATCTAATTGTATTAACTCTCCTTGCTTAAGGCCCTCCAATGACTTCTCACTGTACTTTGAATACATTCAGATACTTTAAAACACTCTTACAGGCTTTACAAGATCTGGCTCCTGGCTCTCTCTCTGGCCTTATTCCTTCCCATTTCCCTCTCTCCTACTCACTCTATTTACTAGATTTTCTTGCTTTTTGTTTGGTCCTGAATATGCCTACCATAATCTCTTATGTCACTGTTTTCTTTCTTTCCTGTGTCTAGTTACTATCCAAAGTTGTGTGTCTGTGTTTGTGCAAATATAGTAAGTGTATATACATATATATGAGCCTGGCAGCTGCAATGCACAGGGTGGCACAGAGTCAGACACAGCTGAAGTGACTTAGCCTGCACACGTACATATATGCATATATAGTGGCATCAATAGATATTTATACTAATTTATATACATACAATCAAATATATATGTTTACATTTTATCTCCCTTTTAGAATGGAAGTTTTACAAGACCCAAGACAATTGACATAATGCATAACTTTTATGTCTTCAGTGCTAGCAACATAGGCACATTGTAGGCACACAAATATTTTGTGAATTAATAAACAAACGCATAAATGCATGAAATATTATGTGAAGATGTGGTCAGTTCATTTTTACCTTAAATTGTACCTTAACCTTGAAGGTTTAAGGTACTTCCTATTTTTGAAGTAAAGAAAAACTTATTTATATGTAGTATTTTGTTTTGTTTTGTTTTCTATTTAGAAATCTTAGTATATAAATTAACTGTAAAATTTCTGTAGGAAAAGACCTACTTTTGTACACTCTATTGCATGCTTTGTAAACTCAAAAACCAAATATCTAAAAAGTTAATCATGATGTTTTTTGTAAGGTCAAAGTTGTTACGCATGGAAGCCTGGGGACAGGTTCTAACAGAATTTTTCATAAAACTAGTTTCACAATAGTTTGATAATTCAAGGCACAGAGCCTATTCACACTTTTCTATTCTGAAATGCTGGGAATTTACATTGGATAGAGTTTGGAACAGAGCAGCAAAACATGCATTTTCATAGACTTGTCCACTTGAGGGATTTTAGAAGTTGCTTTTCCAGCTTTTATATATTGCTCGTTTCAGAGGGTCCAAGATTCAGAGTTCAAAACAGTCATCTCCTGGGAGCTATGGATTTGTCACTATGGCAACAAGCACAATAAATCAGTAATCAGGGACAGGAGAAGAGATTGTCTCCTATTGTTCCCCAAGCAAAAATGGTATCAACCAAACTCTACTTCCTCAAAGCACTTATATAATCTAAATGTAAAGGTGACCAGTACTAGCTGCAAGTCTCTTCATTTCTGGCATTTTATTCTCCTGACCTAAAAATTGAAACAGGTGAAAGAATATCAGTTTTGAGGAAAATGATTATTTAACTGCTCTAAATTGCAGTGCCACTTATTAATATCAGTTTCTAACCTTAATATACAAACTACTCAAGGTCAGAGTAAGCATAAGTGAAGGTTAATTGCTATTCATCTAATAGAATAGTAAGAGAAATGGAAGAGACATTTAGATTAACAAAGAAGAAACGTTAGAGGTCAAAACAGTATCTTACAAAGCCAATTGCATTTCAGCAAACATGAACAAGGCTCAGAAGTTTGGGCACCTGGATGGAGAAAATTTACCTTCTGGAATCTAGAAATGAAGTAACTAGAGTTGTGAATTCTGCTGTTTCTTTTCATTAAGAAGCCACCTGCTTTATAACGAACCTCCATACAGTTCTCCACTGTGGCAGTGTTAATTTACATTCCCACCAACAGTGCAAGATGGTTCCTTTTTTCCCACACCCTCTCCAGCACTTATTGTTTGTAGATTTTTTGATAATAGCCATTCTGACCAGTGTGAGGTGATAACTCATTGTAGTTATTTGCATTTCTCTCATTATTAATGATGTTGATCATCTTTTCGTGTGCCTCTTGGCCATCTGTATGTCTTCCTTGGAGAAATGTCTATTTAGGTCTAATCATTTTTTGACTTTTTTTAATATATTGAGCTGCATGAGCAGTTGATGTGTGGACATGATGGGGTAGGGGAGGAGGGGTGAAATGAATTGGGAGATTAGGATTGACATGTATACACCACCACATGTAAAACAGATAGCTGATGGGAACCTG
>NW_011494700.1:3021702-3042126 GCF_000754665.1 Bison bison bison
TGTACAGCAGAGACTAACACAATACTCTAAAGCAACTATACCCAATAATAAATAAATATTTGTTGGTAAAAAAAAGCCATCTGCTGGTTGGCATTGGGACTGGGTGGCTTCACAAGGAAACATTATCCATGGAGACTTGAGGCATGTGACAAGGGTGAGAGGTTGGCATAATCGTTGGCATCAGAGCTCTTGGAGCACTGGTCACATGGTACTGTAATGACCGTTTACATTTTATCACCCTTGCCTAGACTGTGAAGTCCATGTGGGAGGAGACTAGATTTTATCATCTTGCTAATAGTAAATGCCTATTCACCCTTCCTAATATTTAGAAGCTGCCAAAAAATCACACTGAATGGATGCAAAAAATGACCAAATAAATAGATTCTGTCATGAATTCAGCATTCTGTCCACTTCCACTCAGTCATCGGTCTCTGATAATGATGCTCAGGGACCAGTTATTAAAGAATATGAATTTGTCTTTAACAGGAATAACTAGTTCAGAATCAATAAGTCATCAGTTCAGTTACTCAGTTGTGTTTGACTCTTTGCGGCCCCATGGACTGCAGCGTGCCAGGCTTCCCTATCCATCACCAACTCCCAGAGCTTGCTCAATCTTAGTGTCTACCAAGTCAGTGATGTCATCCAACCATCTCATCCTTTGTTATCCCCTTCTCTTCCTGCCTTCAATCTTTCCCAGCATCAGGGTCTTTTCCAATGAGTCAGTTCTTCGCCTCAGGTTGCCAAAGTATTGAATAGGCTATGCAAAAGCTTTTTTTCTTAATTCTCCTTTCTGAATCTAACATGCATATGTTATGCTAATAATTCTTTGAGGTGACAATAGTCAAAGAAAAATTGCACCTGATGGAATTAAACAGCCAAGGAAGACTTTATTCAAGACTATTGCAGTCCAGAGAGAGATTGACTTCAGTTCCCTTGAAACAAAAGACAGTTCTTAAGCACCAGGTTTGTTGTTAGTTGCTGAATCATGTCCAACTCTTTGTGACACCATGGGCTGCAGCCTGCCAGGCTCCTCTGTCCATGGGATTTTCCAGGTAAGAATTCTGGAGTGAGTTGCCATTCCCTTCTCCAGGCGATCTTCCCAATGAAAGGATCAAACCCGGGTCTCCCTCATTGTGGGCAGAGTCTTTACTGTCTGAGCCACAAGGGAACTGATGTTAAGCTCCTACCCTCTCAGAGAAATTGGGAGAGATGGGCTTTATCTTTCCCGATTATATCCAAAGAAATAATTTCAGGTCCTAGAGAAAGTCAGCCCTAGGTTGTAAAACTGGAAAAAGGCTAGGAGAAGATTTACACCTTAAAGGGGGAAAAAAAAAAGAATTTACCATTAAAAAATTAATTTTAATTTTTTTTACAGTGTTGTGTTTCTGTTGTATAGCAAAATGAATCAGCAATATATGTGTGTGTATCTATCTATCTATCTATCTCCGGAGAAGGCAATGGCACCCCACTCCAATACTTTTGCTTGGAAAATCCCATGGATGGAGGGGCCTGGTAGGCTGTAGTCCATGGGGTCGCTAAGAGACGGACACGACTGAGTGACTTCACTTTTACTTTTCACTTTCCTGCATTGGAGAAGGGAATGGCCACCCACTCCAGTGTTCTTGCCTGGAGAATCCCAGGAATGGGGGAGCCTGTTGGGCTGCTGTCTGTGGCATCCCACAGAGTTGGACACAACTGAAGTGACTTAGCAGCAGTAGCATATATATATCTCCACTTCCTTTTGGACTTCCTTCTCAGTTATGTCACCACAGTACATTGAGTTCCCTGTATTATACAGTATGTTCTCATTAGTTATCTATTTTATATACTTTAAAAACATGCATTTGGGGTTGACACAATTACATGTTTTTAAAGTAAATGCTCTTTCAGAAAAGGGAGATGAGGGCATATTGTCAAGGAAGGAGAGGGTGGTTTATCTTTCATGAAAAAAAAAAACACCTGTCAACAATGTACAGGAGGAGAATGAGGACCTAGAAAACTACTAGATTTTATGATTAGAAGACTTAATAGAGACTTTATAGCTTCAGGTAGCAATGAGGCAAAAGCCAGTTTTCAGGGAAAGTGAGTATCTGGGAATCAGTAGCAGGAGGAATCCACTAATTGAAATTTTTTAGTAAAATAAGTAAGAGGGAAAAATGATTATTCAGAGGTAGTGGGGGAGGGGCAGAATTTGAGCATCTTTGAGGTAACCATAGGGAAGGATACAGAGTGATAAATACTGGGTTATCCTCAAGAATTTGGGAAGGAATCATACAAAGATCACATATAGAAGGATTAATATTAAATGGAGGTGGGACACTTCTCCAAGTGAAAAGAAAACAAAGTGAAGTATATATAGAAATGAGGATCATGTTCTTCCATTTTGCTCCTGAGATAAGTATCAACACTGAATTCTTTTACTGGGAAATAATGACACTCTTGCTGAAGATACATAAAATGCTGGTTTGCCAAGACATTAAGTCTGTGACCTACACAAATAGGTGCAAATAAATAACAATAAATAGAGGACTTAATTTTATATATTTCTCTGGATGCAACTTCTGACTTCCCAAATACTCTTACCTGACAAGAAAATTTAAGAGTACTATATAATCTATTACTGTTCAGTCCCCAAGTCATGCCTGGCTTTTGCGACTCCATGGACTGTAGCCTTTCAGGCTCCTCTGTCCATGGGATTTTTCCAGGCAAGAATACTGGAGTGGGTTGCTATTCCCTTTTCCAGGGGATCTTCCTGACCCAGAGATCAAACCCACTTCTCCTGTGTTGGCAGGCACCAAGCTGTCAGGGAAGCCTGTGTAATCTATCAGTTGTTGGGCTATTCGTTCTTATTGCTTCTCGGTGTATTGTCACTTATTGGTCATATCTTCTGTACGTGCTTTATTTTAATCTGTAGCTGACAAAGTACTTATCATCTCAATGAGAAATTAAGAAAAATATTGTTGTAAACTAATAACCTAAGTACTTTAAAACATTTGACAGGTGCCTTTTACATTTGTCCTACACTTTAACTTATGTTCATGAGAATTTCTCTCAACCTTTACCTCTTTCTTCTCCTTCTCCACACCATTTCCATCCCCATCTCCACCCTACATCCATCACCACATATCCATCTCCACTTCTATCTAGATAGGTTTGGAGCTTGTTTAGTTTCCAGTAAGCTTTCAGGCTCTATCTAAAATCCCTTGTGTTCAAAAATTAATTGGATTAATTGGCATTACAGATCTGCCATTGTTGGTCTTCTGGAAAGTCCCTGATTTGGGGATCATTGGGAAATTCTATTAAACTGTCATGGATGGGGCTCCCTTGGTGGCTCAGTGGTAAAAATCCGTCTGTCAATGCAGGAGATATGGGTTTGATCCCTGGTCTGGGAAGATCGCATATGGTATGAAACATGCGCACCACAGTTACTGAGTCTGTGCTCTAGAGCCTGGGAGCCACACCTACTGACCCCTCACGCTGCAAATGTTGAAGCCTGAATGCCCCAAGCTCATGATCCGCGGTAGGAGAAGCCACTGCAATGAGAGGCCCAAGCACTGGAACAAAGAATTGCCCCGGCTTGCTGCCACAACTAGAGAAAAACCTGCCCAACAATGAAGAACCAGCACAGCCAAAAAAATTATTTAAATAAATGATGTAATGGATGAAACTTAAGAGGAGAATACAAAATCCCTCTGCATATTACGGTATTGTGACATTTCCTCAAAGCAGGGAAATGAAGGCTTTAAAAAAAAAGTCATTTTTAAAAATTCTTTTAATCAACTCCCTAAAATAAAGTTTTAGATATCTTACTATACCACTACATCTCTCTATTAGATAAGTAAGCCAAAAAGAATTATGACAGTAGAGATATATAGATCTTTTCCTTTGCTTTCAAAATATCTAAAAATAGGATCTGTTTACATAGTATGCTGGTAAAAAGCTATGATAACAAAAATTAGGAATGAAAAATCCCAGACGGCTAGGGATTTAGAGTTCACATACCATCTGCAGTTATTATCCTTGTGGTAATTGTGTACATAAAGCTACCAGATTGGATTTCAAAAGTTCATAGGAAGTATTTACAAAGCCAAAAACAATTTTCTTTGTTGCAATTCTTGACTTTCCTAAATGCACTTCAGAACAGCAGATGAGAGCACTTGTTTTTCCAATCACTTAAAGACCACTTTATGAGCCCAAATCTACATGGTTCAGTGTGTCTGGTTATTAACATTTCTCACGGTCTTTTGAGCATATTTGTTAAACAGTTTTTAATTGCTATTTTCTTTTCCTCTTTAAACAGTAGTCTTTCAAATGAAATGAAAATCCTGCAGAATTATTTTTTTTTTTGCATTGAAAATTTAAAATGAAAATTGTGACAGTGTCCTGAGCAAGCATTTGAATTCCTTTTCCTTCAGTATGTGACCCTGGCTTTTTGAAAGTGTCAGCTATCATTTGGGTCATCACTGAATCATCATCACTATATTCATTGCCTTAGAATGGAGGCTGGACATAAGTTTTTATTTATTTCTCCACTGCTTGATTTAGTGTTATTTACAATTGAATTTAATAAATATTTATGAATATTTAAAAAATTCAAATTTTAAAAATAAGTTTAAAATACCAATGACAAATGTGTTGATACAATTGTGGAGAAACTGGAAACTTTGCACAGTTGGTAGGTGTGTAAAATTGTGAGGTACTATGGAAAACAGTATGGAAGTTCCCCAAAAGATTAAAAATAAAACTACCATATGATCCAGCAATCTCACTTCTGGGTATTTATCCCAAAGAACTGAAATCAGGATCCTGGAGAGATATTAGGTCTCTCATCTTCACTGTAGTGTTATTCATAATAGGGAAGATATGGAAACAATCTAGCAAGTGGGTAGATAAAGAAGAGGTGGCATATGCATACAGTGGAATATCATTCAGCCTTGAAAAATAAGGACATTTTGCAATATGCAACAACATGGCTGAAACTTGAGCATGTTATGCTAAGGGAAATAAGCCGGTCACAAAGATGAACACTCCATCATTCCACTTACATGCTGTATCTAAAATAGTCAAATTCATGGAACCAAAGAGTGAAATGTGGTTGACAGAAGATGAGGGAAGGGGGAAACAATCATACTTTGGCATAAAGTTTCAGTTAAACAAGAGGAGTAAGCTCTAGAAACAACCTGGACCACACTGAACAGTCAATGACACTGTATTGTGCATTAAGAAATTTGTTGAGGGTAAATCTCAAGTTAATTTTTCTTAACACAATGAAATAAGATATAAAAAAATTAAGTGAATAAAATATTTTAGTCCCACTTAAGCTTTAAGATTTCTTGTATAGGACACAAAATGGATTCAATTCTCATTGTCCTAATTGCATAGTCATGTTAGCTTTTTGTAATTTTTTTTTTCCCCTGGACAATTAGGTAGAACTAAATCTTTCTTTGCCATTAAGTTGCCATTTAAAAATAAAGAATAAAATTTATCTAGATAATTAAAGTGGACTCCTGGTACATATTACTGTAATTCATAAATTTATCTCAGAAATACTGAGCACTTACTGTATGGCAAGATTTCTACTACAGGTGCTTAATATAAAGTGGTGAACCCAACAGAAATGCTTCTACCTTCATGGAGTTCCCACTCAAAAATAGGAGACTGGCAATGGCCATACAAACAATTATAATTCCCAACTGTGATAAGTCCTATGAAGGGAGAAAGCAGTGACCAGTAAGAGAGCAATTAACACCAGGAAATCTACAAAGATTCAGGATGATGGGAGAAAGTCCCTCCTTAGGGGTCACCATAAGCTGGGACCTACCTGCATTGTGTCCCGGCGAAGAAGGAGTCTGTTATTCCAGGAAGAATGAGCTGTGCCCCTGGAGGCCTTGAATTGGGAAACAGCTTGGTGTATTTCTGAACTGAGAAGAGGGTTTTAGCACAATGGGACAGAGAGAGGAGAAGACGCATGGGAGGTGGGAAGCTGGGGTAGGTAGAGACCAAATGATGCAGGCATTTGCAGCTCATGATACAGAGTTGCTTGTTTTTGAAGTACAATGGGAATCTTGGAAAAATACAAATATGAGAGTAACATGATCTAAATTCTTTCTTTCTTTAACTGACAAGTCTAGCTTATAGGAGGCGAGGACTTTGAATAGTGAGGAAGAGGGTGGCAGGGAACACTCTCTATTGAGGAAATAAGTCAGGAAGTATTGGGTTGGCAAGAAGGTTCATTCAGGTTTTCTGTAACTGAAAAATCTGAACGAAATTTTTGGCCAAGCCAATTCATCTTTGTCTACTTTAATGAATATGAGTTTGTTGAGGAGCAACAGATAATCATACACGTGACAGATTCTGTGTGTTGTTAAAAGTACTTATATTTTTGTCTGTTTTATGATTTTTCTTATGTTTAGAATCTGTATAAAGTCTTATTTCTTATTTTAATTTGCCTTAAAAGTTAAGATCATAATACCATAACTATGGCCTTCATCATGTCATCCAATACAATTTTATTAAACACAGGCTATGTGATAAGAATTGTGCATGGCTGTAGACATCTACAACTGTCATCCTGTCCCACCCTGTTTCTCTCATGCCTGTTGTCTTTTTTTGCCTTTTTGGATCACTAAATTGTAGAATCACTACTCACTCTTTTTACGATCTTCTTCTTCTTACACTTAAAAAAAAATCACTTCTTTATATCTCTTATCAAATGACAACTGTAATTCAACTCCAGAGAGATTGATACTGCTGAAACAGGTAGCTTGAGCTAGTATTATAGAAGGAAATAAATTTCATCTCATGCCTTAATTATTAGAGCTCAGACTATCTAAATTTGGTGCTACTTCTATAAATTATGTTATTTTGACAAGAAGAAGACTGGAAAATAATTCTCCAAACTAGAAAAAAAATCAGCATCTTATTTTCTATTTAGACTTATTGGAAAAGACCTCAATGCTAGGAAAGATTGAGGACAGAGAAGAAAGGGACAACAGAAGATGAGATGGATGGTTGGATGGCATCACCAACTCAATGGACATTAATTTGAACAAACACCAGGAGATGGTGAAGGACAAGGAAGCCTGGTATGCTGAGTTCATTGGGTTGCAAAGAGTCACAAAGTGACAGAACAACAACAAAATATACATTTAACTGTATTTCTGTATCAACCTATTTATCTGGAAAACATACACATTTAAAGAAAATATCAACCCAATGTAATTCTGGTTCAAAATTAGGAGAGGTGTAATACAAGGCTGTATATTGTCACCCTGCTTATTTAACTTACATGCAGAGTACATAATGCAAAATGCTGAGCTAGATAAAGCACAAGCTGGAAACAAGATTGCCAGGAGAAATATCAATAACCTCAGATATGCAGATGACACCATGCTTATGGCAAAAAGTGAAGAAGAACTGAAGAGCCTCTTGATGAAGGTTAAACAGGAGACTGAAAGAGCAGGCTTAAAAGTCAACATTCAGAAAACGAAGATCATGGCATCTGGTCCCATCACTTCATGGCTATATATGGGGAAACAATGGAAAGAGTGACAGACTGTATTTTCTTGGGCCCCAAAATCACTGCAGATGGTGACTGCAGAAATTAAAAGATGCTTGCTCCTTGGAAAAACAGCTATGACCAACCTAGACAGCATGTTAAAAAACAGAGACATTACTTTATCAACAAAGGTCTGTGTAGTCAAAGCTATGGTTTTTCCAGTAGTCATGTATGGATGTGAAAGTTGGACTATAAAGAAGGCTAAGCACTGAAGAACTGATGCTTTGAGAGTTCCTTGGACTGCAAGGAGATCAAACCAGTCAATCCTAAAGGGAATCAATCCTGAATATTCATTGGAGGGACTGATGCTGAGACTGAAGCTTCAATATTTTGGCCACCTGATGCTAGAACCAACTCATTGGAAAAGAACCTGATGCTGGGAAAGATTGAAGGTAGAAGGAGAAGGGGATGACAGAGGACAAGATGGTTGGATGGCATCACCAACTCAATGGACATGAGTTTGAGCAAGTTCTGAGAGATGGTGAAGGACAGGGAAGCCTGGCATGCTGCAGTCCATGGGGTGGCAAAGAGTCAGACATGACTGAGCATATGAACAATAACAAGTGTAATTCTTAAAATGAGCAAATAAAATCCCTAAAATTGGAGAGCAGTTTTGCATACTTAATGGTTTGATTAGGTATTTAAGCTAATTGCCATTTCTTCTCTCTTTTTGGAGATGAATGTTCAAGTGTCTAGCTTACTTTTTTTTTTTTTTTGGCTATTGCCACAAATTGTACTGGCTCTCATTAGAGTTACATCTTTTGTCCATTTACAATGCACACTTTAGTCACTGTTAAAAATGCCTTTCTTTGGTTATTGCTCATACTCTTGTTAATGATGACTTCTCTGCTGCTTCTTGAAAGAAACACACTTAGCAAGCATTGTGGAGTTGAACTCTCAAAGTAAATTCCCAAGTTTCTGTGATGATTTGTCTTTTTCTTTTTTTTTTCATGGTTACATCACTAAGCTTTATTTTTTATTTATTTATTTTTTGTTGGTTGATTATTTTTTTGTTTATTTTATTTTTTAACTTTACAATATTGTATTGGTTTTGCCATATATCAAAATGAATCCACCACAGGTATACATGTGTTCCCCATCCTGAACCCTCCTCTCTCCTCCCTCTCCATACCATCCCTCTGGGTCGAACCAGTGTGCCAGCCCCAAGCATCCAGTATCGTGCATCAAACCTGGACTGGCGACTCATTTCATATATGATATTATACATGTTTCAATGCCATTCTCCCAAATCATCCCACCCTCTCCCTCTCCCACAGAGTCCAAAAGACTGTTCTATACGTCAGTGTCTCTTTTGCTGTCTCATATACAGGGTTATTGTTACCGTCTTTCTAAATTCCATATATATGCGTTAGTATACTATATTGGTGTTTTTCTTTCTGGCTTACTTCACTCTGTATAATACGCTCCAGTTTCATCCACCTCATTAGAACTGATTCATATGTATTCTTTTTAATGGCTGAGTAATACTCCATTGTGTATATGTACCACAGCTTTCTTATCCATTCATCTGCTGATGGACATCTAGGTTGCTTCCATGTCCTGGCTATTATAAACAGTGCTGCGATGAACATTGGGGTACACATGGCTCTTTCAATTCTAGTTTCCTCAGTGCGTATGCCCAGCAGTGGGATTGCTAGATCATAAGGCAGTTCTATTTCCAGTTTTTTAAGGACTCTCCACACTGTTCTCCATAGTGGCTGTACTAGTTTGCATTCCCACCAACTGTGTCAGAGGGTTCCTTTTTCTCCACACCCTCTCCAGCATTTATTGCTTGTAGACTTTTGGATCACAGCCATTCTGACTGGCTGTGATGATTTTTCTATGGTTCTTCCTTAGCATTTCTAGATTTTCTGTGTTGTAAGAACTGAAGTTTAATATTTAGTAAGCACATAAATTTCTTGCATAAAATTGCATATTTTTGTAAAAGTTTTTATTGTATTGAGGAAAATATGCACAGATTAAAGGAATAAACATTGAGAACTTGTGTTTGAAAATTTAGTCCCATATTTTGAAATATTTGTCAGTGTTATGAAAATACCTATTTCCCACTACAAGTATAAATTAATATATTTTCCTTAATCTAGATGCAAATATGATCAATTGTTTTAGTAAAGCTATATGACAGTCTCACAATAATTTAATGGTTAAATATGTCACTTTCTTGTAGGTGAATTAATCATTGATAATATATGCAGCCATCATGAAGATAGTTTTTCTTCATTGTTGAGATGAAAGACATATTATACATATATATCAATTTATCAATATTTATCAGTTTGTTTCTGAACATGGTCCTGAGAAAAGAATGATATAACAAACATGTGTTCTTAGTATGCTAGCCCATTGATTTGAAAAATATTTCCCCTAGGGCATACAAATAAGGAAAGAAAACACAATCAAATGAACAATATAGAAATAAAAATTACTCCTCCATTTTTCCACATGCAACAAATCAGTCATTGGTTTCACAGAAAAAACAATCCTAAGTACTGATTACAAAGTGTATATATAGAATTGGTAGTCTCATTGATTTCAAAACCTAGGAAAATATTTTTATAAACAAAGGGCTTACATTTGTTTACCTTTCACTTGCTTAAAATTATCAGATGTTATGAAATTATTCAGTCATGTATGAGCACCCACTGTGTACTGTCCTTCACAATAGATTGCAACAATCCTGTCCTTCCAGCCCCTGACTTTTTCAAAGGGATTTGTAGTGCAATACATATGTTGTTTTCTCTGAGAATGCTGACAAGAAACCGAAACACTAGAGCTCATGTGTGTGAGATCATGGTTCCCTTTTTATACCTGCAGAATGCATATGAAGGGCTGTTTTCTGTAGTATGCTGTAAATGTCAAGACATGCTTGTTTGTTGATGATGTGGCAGTAAAAATTCTTAATATTTCCTCTGTCAAATCAAAATCATGGGTGCTAGTTTATAGTAACTGGGATCTAGCTAATTAGACCTTTTTACCATATTAGCTCAAGATTTGAGGATAACTTGCCCAGTTGACAGCTATCAGTTGAGGATGTCAACAGAATCAGGTTGAAGAGCTGAATGCTCAAGACCAGTTAGCCTGCAGGTCAGTGATTTCTCAGCACTGGCTATGGAATAGAATCACTTGGAAACTTAACTAATACTGATTGTCAGGTTGGAAACACAGATGCATTCAATTGGAACCGAGGGCAGAGGGGAACTGGACACAGGTGTTTTTAAATGTCCCCGATGCACTCCTCAATGTCTAGACAAGGTTCAGAAACTAGAGAGTGACTCCTTTTTAGACAGAAAGTCTTAGAAGGACTGCAACATGACATTATTTCTTTCATTGGATCTGAGGTTCTTAAATGGTTGGGGGACCAGCAGCATCAGCATCTGGGAACTAGTTGGAGAGGCAGATTTTCAGGCCCCAGAATGGACCTACTGAACCAGAAGTTCTGTGGCTGGAGCCCAGAGTTCTGTTTTAAAAAGTCTTTTAGGTGATTATAATGTAATTTAAGGGGCTTCCCTGGTAGCTCAGTGATAAATAATTCACCTGTCAATGCAGAGACATAGGTTTGATCCTTCAGTTGGAAAGATCCCTGAAGAAGAAAATGGCAACCCACTCTAGTATTTTTGCCTGAGAAATCACATGGACAGAGGAGCCTGGTGGGCTACAGTCCATGGGGTTGCAAAGAATCGGATGCAACTTAGCACCAGCAAGGACAAAAAGTTTGAGAACCATCATTTTAGGTAAAGCCTTAGTTAACATAAATATTTGGAGACCAACAGTTAAAGCTCTTCCCATTCATTACTCAGAGTCCCATTAGATAAAAGGTACCCAATCAAGCAATCAATGTACATCTTGTCTACAATAAATAGCTTCATCATTGGAATAAAGTAGTTGACATAGATGACATTTTATTATTCTAAGAGCCTTCCAAGAATGAGTGACATGGCATCAATATTCACATCCAAAAGCAAGTGCTATTCCAAAGAATATTTTGTGAATATTTATATTCTTTTGCTGTTATAATCCCTGAAACAAAATGGCCTCTCCCTAATTTTCAAATATATTTCCAAAACAAACCATTTCTCTATTAGTCAAAATTAGAGCCAGAAAAATGGATTTTCAGGTGATCTCCTTTCTTGTCTGAAGGCCAAAATTGCTATCAAGACAAAAAAACATTTATATTCTGTTGTGGAATTGAATGTCTTCCAAGGGCCATAAGAATAATTAGAATCCCCATCACTACTCTCTCTTGACCATCTCCGAGTATTTTATCTGTTTAAGGAAAACCTCATCTGTCTTCTGTCTCTGGCCTGGAAGTTTGTAATACTCTTTCATTGTTACTGTCAAATTTGCTTTTCTTTATGACATGCAGTTTTTTTCTACTGGATTTCTACTCTCAACTTTGAATTCCTATGCTGTTTATAACTTCTTCCTTTTCCTGATACACCTGTTTCTTTTTGACAAGCTATGCCCTTTCACCGTTGTACATCATGAGTCATATCCATCACATTCCAATAATATCTCTCTGTTCATGTGTACTCCTTAGGGTTAAAGCTGAGATAGAAGTTTGGGCCTCCAATTTTGAATATTCAGATATAGTCATCTGGATCTAAATACTAAACAGTTAAATGCCAGAGTTAAAATTCTCTTTCTGTCTCATGGAATCACAGAAATACAGGACTACAAAGAATTTTGGTATTGGGTAGTTCTGGAAACTGTTTTATGGTTTTTCTTCTCATGTAACTATCATTATGCTACCTAGCAATTACTAAGAAACTTTAAACTTGTTATTTCTGTTTTTGTCCTTCAAAGAACAGTTTAAATATCTTTTCCTTCAGCTGCCAATTATTCCACCAGGAGCACATTGTTGGTGATGTAATATGGAATTTGAAAAACCTGAATTATGTTTGTCAATGCAAACAATATCCATCTTTGTTTTTTTCTACATCGACTCTTATTTTCCAGAATTTAGACCCTGAAGCAGAATGATATTATAACCATGTTTTCATGTCTTTCTAAGTCTTGCCTTTGGAGGCAATTTTGTTTTCTTTAACACTGGTTCTCAAACTTCAGCAGTGCATCAGAATCACCTGGACGGCTTATTCAAACACAGATTGCTCCCCAAGCCCAGAATTTCTGATTCAGTAAGTCTGCAGAGGGGCTCAAGGAATTGCCTTTCTAACAGATTAGCTGATGCTGCTGGTGCTGTGGCCACATTTTGGGTACCACAGTTAAGATGATCTTCCTTCACTAGATGAAAAACAAGTGATCTAAAAAACATCAACGTTGCCCTCAATTCCTCAAATAACTACTTTTCATCTCATTTCATTTCTCCCTGTGGTAGCCAGAGTGATCATATTAAAAATATGAACTAACCTGTATAGGACTCTTGAGCTTGGTTGCACATCTGCCCCAAACTTTTTAGCATCTTTCTGGGGCTATTGAAGTAAAATCCACTCTCCCAACCCTGAGCCCCTTTACATGAATTACAAGGCTCAGCATAAACTCTAGCTTTATTGGTCTCATCTCAGGGCCCACTTTCCTCCCATATTATCTCTTTTTAAAATGTACATCTTATGAGCTAAATACTTTTTTATTTTCCTCATTGCACTGATGAGGGATACAGAGAGAGTAAGCATTAAACTCAAAGTCACATATATCTTAAGTGGTTGATTCTTACTTAGCTCCATCTGACTCACACAAGCCCAGTATTTTATCTGTTCCTTTGACAGAAAATGTTTAGCATTGACATACACACACTACCATGTGTAAAATAGATAGCTCGTGGGAAGTTGCTGTATAACACAGGGAATTCAGCTTAGTGCTCGGTGATGACCTAGAGGGGTGGGATGCGGGGGTGGATGGAGGCTCAAGGGGGAGGGGATATATCTATGCATATAGCTGAATCACAGTGTTGTACAGAATAAACTAACACAACATTGTGATTGTAAAATGTTCCAATTTAAAAAAAAGAAAAAAGAAAATACCCTGAATCATGAACCACTTCCCCTTCATGGAAGGGGAGACCTGAAAAAAAGAAGAGTCAGACCCCCCATTTTATTCCTAAAGGGCCCAAAATGATGGTTGTGACAGGTAGAATTAGGGAAGTCAGGAGGGCAGTTGGCAATGGGGAATTTGCTTTTAGAAGGACAGAGCATGCAATGATGCCCAGGAATTCATGATTCTACCACTAACATCTCAGTGCCTCAGTTTCCTCTCCTACAAATGATCTAGAATTAATCTTTTGGATTTTTTCTAGCTTCCTAAAGGAAGCATGAAAATGAAATAGAGGAAGTGAAAGAAAGATATTGGGGCTTAAAGAGTCAGTGAGTGCTCAAGGTATTGAGTCATTAGTCTCCCTCTGACGTAAAAGAAGAAAATGAGACAATGATCGAGATGAAAGAAAACTGCCTTTTAAGAAATTACTTAGGTGGGATAATTAAGACAACCATGTGTAGAATGGAGGCTGTCTCCAAATTAACCTAAGAAATCTAAACTAAAATATGTAATGGTCAAAGTCAAGTAGCCTTTATAGGAGAGAGAAGCTTTATACGAACTTCATAGGAGAGATAATCTTCAGTTTGTACAGTGTGATGTGAAGTGTGTGCGTTCAGTTTGGGTGAAAGTGTTAGGAAATTCTAGCTGTCCCTCAAATATTATAATAATTCTGACCCTCTTAAACTATTGCTTGGGTTTCTTCCATTAAAATAAACCCATTTGAATATAGTTTGTATTTTTAAAAAAAGGAAAATGATAGGATTGACTCTTAGCAGTAGTGTTTTAATTGCCTGAATTTGAGTAAATGAATATACGGTCCAGGCAAAATGCTATTTTGGATGTTAACTGGATTGTACCTGTTCAATTATAGATTAGACTGTGTATATATATATGTATTGTATGTAATATAATACACATAGTATATGTAATATAATACAAATATTATATGTGCATATGAGTAAAATATATGTACATGTACTTTGTTATGCATATGATACTTGTGTTTTGATACTATAATAGGACCAGTGTTTATCTAATGCTTACTGTGAGCCAAATTCCAAATTAAGTTCTGTAGAGATATTATCTCTTATTCATCCCAGTTTATGAGATTGATAGTTATATTTTCCACTTTTCATAGGTGATGGAACTGAGGTGCAAAAAAAAGATAAGGAAAAATTTCCTAAGGTCATACAGTTTCTAAATGATCGAGCCAGGATTGGAATATAAGACCATTTGGCTCCTAAGATGTATTTGTCATCTTTGTCTATTTTTCTCAGATCCCCAAACTGACCAGAGAAAAGTTTTTAAGCAATGTTTTTCATGTGTTTTTTGCTTATTTCTCCATTACTCAACACAGTTGGGTACCAGCATATATGGAATATTCTCTCTTATGAGAACTCAGGTACATGGAAATGTTTTCAATACTTGGTAAGTAGAGGCCACTTCCACTTTTATACTACAACTCCTGTTGGTAGAGCCTTGGCGAACCCCACAATATTTCTCTTCTTCTGGAGATAAACAATAGAACCTTTCCTCTTCCAAATGTCTGACAGTCGTAGAGGTTGGCTAGCCTGGGAGAGAGAGGTTGGCACTTCAAGTTGATATGAGAACCTTCAAGATAATGACCATAACTTTTGTATGTATTATGCTGTAAATGTGCTTAGTATGGGCACATTGAGTGCATTGATTGAAATATACAATTACTTCAATTCAGTGTTGCTACCTGAGACTGGACTATGTTTGTATCATCTTCTTATCACTTACTAATTTATACAACTCCCTCTCACTTTCAGTCAATTGACTTATATTGCTGTGGCTATCCACTATTGATTAGGAAACTTTAGAAAGACTTGGAGAAACATTTTTTTTCCCTGAAAAAGTAGAAGAGTAATTTGTTTGTTATATTTTCAGTTATTTCATTTATTTTTATTGGATCAAGAAAAGAAACTTTGAGATAAAAATAATGGAAATGTAATTCACCATGCAAACAAACTATTATTCATTTGGTTTAATGATAGATTTGATCTAATAACATGTTTAAATTTAGATTGCCCCCTTTTCAGTGTTTTGCCATTCATGTTCTTCTCTCTGGAGAACTTCCCTTTGCTACCAACAAGAAAACAGGTCTAGAAAATGATGTGAGGTGAAAGAATTTTACCAGTGTTTGCCTGAAAGAAACAGAACTTTTTTTTTAACAGCCGGAAAAAAATGATCAAATATACATGAAAGGTAGAGACATGGAAAGAGACAACATCCATAGAAAATGAAAAGAAAATATGGGCTCATTTGCACCTTCACTGAAACCAGGGTTTCTTGCAAAAGGGTGTTTTGCAATCACAAATTCTGGGGGAAAACACTCCCTGGCAAGCAGTTACTCTTAGTGTTTGGCAGGAGATTGAATAAAGTTCTTCATAACACTGTCAAATGTCTGCAGCTTCCCTCAACTGTCACACACACTGCCCACAAGGCAGTAATTGGCTCTGGTTGACTCCACAAAGTTGCTCTCGTGAGTAAATTAGGACTGAACTAAATTTCTTCTTCCTAGTCCTGTGGGAAACATAGTGAGATACAGTCAAAATGAAGCCATTCAGAAAGAAGAATTAACTTTCTCATCTTCAGATCTGAAACATTTAGGCAATAATTTTGGTAATATATTTATTATGCCCAAGGGAAAAAAATGGCTAAATTCTTATATAGTGGAAATTGCACATTTGCTCAGAACAGAGTACATCTTTAAGCCATAAATGAAAGCACATCTTCTAGTAGGAATTCCATTTGGAATTTCTAGTTGGCAAACTGCTTCCAGTTTTGACAAAAGTCACAGCAAATGTACAGTTCCATTTGAGTCTAACAGAATAGCTAACATTGAAAAGATGTCATAGATCAAAATGAAGTAGGCTTTTCTTGGGTTAGTCTTCATCTCCACAGAAAATTCAGAAATAAGAAGGAAATGGGAGTCACTGTTGTTTGAATTGTGTATTGATATCCTTCCTGCATTGGGATCCATTGCAAGGATTCAGTTCATTTCAGTTCAGTTGCTCAGTCATGTCCGACTCTTTGTGACTCCAGGGACTGCAGCATGCCAGGCTTCCCTGTCCTTCACCAGCTCCCAGATCTTGCTCAAACTCATGTCCATCGAGTTGTTAATGCCATCCAACCATCTCATTCTCTGTCGTCCCCTTCTCCTCCTGCCTTCAATCCTCCAAAGCACTAGGATCTTTTCCAATGTGTCAGTGCTTCGCATCAGGTGACCAAAGTATTGGAGTTTCAGTTTCCGCATCAGTCCTTCCAATGAATACTCAGGACACAACTGAGCAACTGAACTGACTGATTTCCTTTAGGATTGACTGATTTGATCTCCTTGAAGTCACTGGAGAAATGAATGGCAAACCACTTCAGTATTCTTGCTTTGAGAACCCCATGAACAGTATGAAAAGGCAAGAAAGATTCAGTCAGTTCAGTTCAGTCGCTCAGTCGTGTCTGACTCTTTGTGACCCCATGAATCACAGCATGCCAGGCCTCCCTGTCTGTCACCAACTCCCGGAGTTCACCCAAACTCATGTGCATCGAGTCGGTGATGCCACCCAGCCATCTCATCCTCTGTTGTCCCCTTCTCCTCCTGCCCCCAATCCCTCCTTACTCATTCATAAAGGCTAAGAACTTAATTAAGGAGTTAATGTGCTATAGTTTATAGCTGGGATACAAGTTGGGTAGAGATTTTTGTGAGAAGTCTTACTATGAATATCATCTATGGTAACATAAAGGTATTTGCTCAAATATAAAGATATTTTTCTCTGAGGGAGTAAAAGCAATTGCTTCAGCTGGAATGAAAACAGTGATGTTTGGAGAATGTACTCCAAGTCTATTTCTTTTGTTCTTGTATACTAGAAACTAGTAATTTAAGTTATATGTTAATGTGTGTATTATTTTCCTAGGACTGTGTAGTACAGTAACAGAAACGAAGTTTAAAATCATCAGGTTTGGTTCTTTCTGAGAACTGTAAGGAGGAATCTTCTCCATGCCTTTCTCCTGGTTTCTAGTGGATTGCTGGCAGTCTTTGGCCTATAGATGACTCACTCCTTCATCTCCACGTGATGTTCTCTTTGTGTTTCTGTCTCTTCATATCATCTTCCCTCTATGCATGTTTGTCTCTGCAGCCAAATTTCCCCTCTTGATAAGGACACCCATTATATTGGATTAGAGCCTGCCCTAATGAACTTGTTTTAATTTGATTATTTTTTGCAATGACCCTCTCTCCTAATATTAGGTCACCTTCTGAGGTGCTGGGGATTAGGACTTCAGCATATCTTTTTTCAAGGAACGCAATTCAACCCATAACAGTGCATCATCAGTAAAGCTCATATTTTTAAAGGAACTATGATCCCCCATGTTTTGTACAGCTGGAAACATTGTTTTAGAGATCTTATGCAGTGAAACAATGCATTGTCTAGCTGATGGAAGCTTTCTGAAAACCTAGGTCCAGGACACCTGACACTTTCTGAAGCTACTTTTGGTATCTGAGACACTGCTTACTTCTTACACAGTAGCACTAACATTTCATCATAAATTGTGTTTCATACAGAGAGGAAGCTGTAGAAACTCTATCCAGAGAGAAGGCAAGGTAAGCTGCTCCTTCTCTGATTTGTCTACATTCAAAGGCAGCAGGAAAGGGACCTCTTGCTCCCCAGTGCTTCCCTGAATCACATTAACACTATCCAATAACTACTCAACACAAGACTGCTCCTTTTAAAGCTCATATTCAAGCTATCTTTCAATAGTTTGCTAGTCTCTATGGTCCACGTCCACGTAATGTATTAATTACCACCACCAGCTCATAGCAGTTCTTTCCACTCCTTTACTGTCCGTGACACTATAACTACTTTTACTGGAGCTATCTGACCTATGCACAATTCACTGATTTTTTTGTTCACCCAGAATACACACACACACAGACACACACGTATCGGGCTACTTATGTACATTTACAGTGATATAACTGCTCATTCATGTACATCAACAGTGTGTAGGTCAATACTGAAATGGTAAACTAGAGATATTCTTGGGAAGTTCCCAAATAGCTGATGCTCTTTCTCTTATTAAGTCGGTGGTGGAAAGCCAAAAAAGGTTTCTGATCAAGTTATTCATTGAAATATATAAATGTTAAACTGGAAACAAGACATGAATTAGGAGGTTATTGAAACAGCTGAAAAAGAAATAAAGAATACTTAGCTAAAAGCATTGTTAGGAAAAATGCAAAGAAGGATTTTAACTTCTCTGATGATGACTGCAGCCATGAAATTAAAAGACACTTGTTCCTTGGAACGAAAGCTATGACAAACTTAGCATATTCAAAAGCAAAGACATCACTTTGCCAACAAAGGTTCATGTAGTCAAAGCTGTGTTTTTTCCAGTAGTCATGTATGGATGTAAGAGTTGGGCCATAAAGAAGGCTGAGTGCCAAAGAATTGATGTCTTTGAATTGTGGTGCAGGAGAAGACTCTTGAGAGTCCCCTAGACAGCAAAGACATCAAACCAATCAATCCTAAAGGAAATAAACCCTGAATATTCATTGGAAAGACTGATGCTGAAGCTCCAATACTTTGACCACCTGATGTGAAGAGCCAGCTCATTGGAAAAGACACTGATGCTGGGAAAGATTGAACGCAAGAGGGCAGAGGAAAGATTGAAAAAAGAGGGTGGCAGAGGATGAGATGGTTAGATAGCATCACTGACTCAATGGACATTAATCTGAGCAAATTCTGGGAGATGGTAAAGGACAGGGAAGCCTGGCACTCTGCACTCCACAGGGTCACAGTCAGACAGGACTTAGTGACTGTTCAACAACAACAACAAGCTTCCTTCAAAGTGAAAAACCAAACAAAACGTAAGACCTGGAAGTTAACTGGATATGTTAGGTGAAGGGTAAAGACTCAAAATCGGCTGAGTCAAAATTAGTTGAGGCAGTAACATACACACACACAAAGAGAAGGGTCTGGTTTGGGTGACAGAAGAGACAATACATTCTGTTTTGGACTTTGGGAAATTTAGGCAAACAATGCAGTCTTTCAGGATGGTTGACTTTTACCCCTTTTTGCTAATTTGGTAAAGCAAGGATTTATTTTCCTTGGTCTGAGTCTCTTGATCATTGGTGAATGGACTGGCATAGAAGGAAGCTTGAGTCCAGAGTCTTCCTCCCAAGCATGTTTCAATCCACTCTAAGTAGGCAGCTGCCTGTTACATTCACCACTAGGTGCCCCCCACCATACTCTTCTCTCAGAGATTTGATTTTGATACCAAAGTAATTTGCTCATCTACTCTCTTGAACTGTTTAAAAAAGTACCTTGACATTTCTAACCAGCTGACGATTTATAAAAATTCTAACTCCCACTTTCCTAACAACAAAGTTATAACAATATTCTCAACCATAAATATGATTCCAAGTATATTATAAAAACAACTGCCCTCATTCAATGAAAAAGAGCTTTAGAGGATTATATACTTCAATTCAGTTTCACCAATGCCTATATTGAAAGAATATAGTCTTCAGGATCATTTTCCTTTGTTTTAAGGAAAAGTGATGGGAATTTAATCATCCCTTATGTAGGCAAAATTTGAATGGGATGAAAATAAATACATGATTTGAGTTTGAGTATGAGAGGAGAGAAAAATGAAAAAAAAAAACTAGAACTATAAAGCTAGAGTTGAATATCTATAGACAATCACTAGACGTCAGAAAATTTATCACAATGTGAGAAGTGACATACAATTGTGGGGGCCAAAGAAAAACCCAGTAGGGCACCTGCCAGCATCATCCAGGCACCTGGAGGAACGTAAGGTCAATTCTCAATTGTGATAAA
>NW_011494700.1:3042226-3062493 GCF_000754665.1 Bison bison bison
TCTTAGCGACCCCATGGACTGCAGCCCACCAGGCTCCTCCATCCATGGGATTTTCCAGGCAAGAGTACTGGAGTGGGGTGCCATTGCCTTCTCCGCTACTTTGATTTAAATACACTCTAAGCAATCAATAGTTGGAGTTTTATGTTACTATTTATAATTTAACAATTTTCTTATGCCATTGAAATAGTCACAATTTCCAGTACTCAGTTTTATCCGCCTACACTGTCACTCACACTACAGCATTCTTGGCCATTCAGTTCCCTTTGTCATTCCTTGGATTTCTCATTTGCAAGAGTGGGGACATTACGTTTGTCACTTCCCTCTCTCAGACCGCTGGGAAGATTGATGAGATTGTGTGTTGAAAGCCTACTGGACTCCTTGGAAACATGATGCAACATATGCACAGTGTTTCATCCTTATCTATCTCCACACTGAAGTAAAATGAACACAGCTGGGGCTTAGAGTAGGATTCAGGGACTGAAACTGTCATTTGTGAAAAGAATACTTATCCCTTTGAAACAGGTTTTCTTTTCAAGGACCTTGAAAATGAGATGCTGAAAATTTTTCCTTTTCTAATTGATTCTCTGCATGTGATATGTTGTGGAGGGAGAAATTTTCCTCTACCTTTCTAGGTTCTCTGACTGATCTAAGAATTACAATGACTTGAGATAGATTTGTCAGGGGAGTGTGTAATTTCCTCGGTTCTGTCTCACTGCAGCAAAAATTTGAAATGGCAGACCAGTGTTACAGCTTTGTTACAGCTCAGTTTTAGTTGGCAAGCAAAGGAAAATACATCCTCCAGATGTGAGGGTGGGCCGACCCAAAAGAAAAGAGTGGTTCAATTTTGGCTCCTTTTTTTATATTTTTTTTTCTCCTCCCCCTGAGCCTGCCCTATGTTAATTGTGCTAGCAAGGAAGGCTGTTTGTTTCACCTGAGGTTCTCACTCGGTCCTCAGACCTTCCTTTGTTCTATTTTTGCAGGCTTCTCCCTTCTTTTTCATTTAGCCACCACCATTTTGGACACCATTTTCCTATTCTAACTACCTAACAGATTAACAGGAGAAAATCCAACAAAAGGTTAATAACATGTATACACAGGAGAGACCCAGAAAAATGAGCAACTCACTAAAATGGCCAGAACTGTCACCTTAAACACCATTTTAAGCAATCCAGAGGATGTTGGGGATAATGGTTCAGGACTCCAAAGGGGAGGAAGGCAATTCACATGAAGATGATAAAAGCAAATGTTTGGTAAACAAACCTTTGGTGAACTATGCAGGGACAATGGGAAAGAGAGGAATTTCAACAAGCAGACTTCGCTAGGTTTGTTCTGTCTACACCCCTAGTTCATACTATAATCATCTATGGTGACAGTCCTCTCCCTGGAACAGCTCCTCAATATACATTCTTCTAGGCAATTAAGGGGAAGCTCAAAATTCCTTCCTGAGTCTTTTGGGCCTTACATTGTTTTCAGCTCAAATTAACCCACATGCCAAAGAGATATTTTTGTGTGTGCTCAGTTGTGTTTGACACTTTGCGATCCCATGGACTGTAGCCTGCCAGGCTCCTCTGTCCATGGAAATTTCCAGGCAAGAATACTGGAGTGGGTTGCCATTTCCTATTCCAGGGATCTTCCTGACCCAGGGATTGAAGCTATGTCTCCTCTATTGGCAGGTAAATTCTTTATCACTGAGCTAGCTGGGAAGCCCCCAGAGACATTTGGGGGCAGTAAATTTTGCTCCATTACATGTCTTTCTCCCTGGAGTTCATTGTCATCTCACAATTTCCTTGTAGCAAGTAAATTTTCACTTTTGGGGGTAACTTAGAAGCTTTCTTACTGAAAATGGAAGACTCTTAAAAATAAAAAGTGGCACAAAAGGAACAATAAAATATAGGAAGCAAGCCTCTAAATTATACACTTTTAGATAATAGTCACATCCTTGCAGTGGCTTTGCAATATGCAGAGCACATCACTGACTTAAAAAGAAATAAAATAACTTTGAATTTGTATTAATTAAATGTGAAGGGCTGCTGTCATCTTTCTCTATAAAAATTAGCAGAGATAATCATTTAGGTACATTAATTTAACTGTACTTCATATAGTTTAATCCTTGGGATGAAGCAAAAACAAAACAAAAAATAAAACAGCTATCACAGAGCTATTAATAAAACAAATAATAATTAGTGAGAGATGTGACCAAATGAAAATCAATCCGAGGTAACAAAACAGAAGGCTTCCCTGGTGGCTCAGATGGTAAATAATCTGCCCACAATGTCGGTGACATTGGGTTGGGAAGATCCCCTGGACAAGGGAATGGCTACTGGCTTTAATATTCTGGCCTGGAGAATCCCATGGACAGAGGAGCCTGGTGGGCTACAGTCCATGGGTTCACAAAGACTCAGATAAGACTGAGCAACAAACAGTTTCACTTTTTTAAAGAAAACAAATTTCTAATGACATTTTAGACATGATCCTTGCTTTCAGAAGGAAAGGGATTCAAATATTTCAAAAATCCTTTCCTCTACTAAGAGTTCACAGTTCAATGAATGATTTCACTTTTTGTGTGTTCTTGTCATTTTCTTTTCTTTTTCATATTTTTTTTTCTGGAGTTTTTTTTTTTTAACTTTACAATATTGTATTGGTTTTGCCATATATCAACATGAATCAAAAATCTGAAAATAAAATCACCACCTTTTCTTATTAAAAATGTGCTAAGGTAAATTATGTGAGATACCATTATATGAAAAAAGTGGGAAAAGAAGTAGTTTCCATCATTATGTTCTTTAAAAAATGGAGTCCAGATGTTAGAGTCTGGACTTTTGAAACTGTAGACATATCTAACAATGTCAAAATAATTCCATTTTTTGGAGCGGTGAGTAGGAGATGTTCCTTCCTGGATCGTTAGTGTGAAGGACACAGAGTTTACAGGAGGGGGTCCCTCTAATCTGTCCTCTTCTATCCCATGTACAGGGATATCTCTGTGTGTGTGTGTGTGTGTGTGTGTTCAACTCTCTACGACTCTATGGGCTGTAGCCCACCTTCATTTTAGCAAACTAAAAACAGCTAATGTTTTATTGAATACTTACTGTGGTCCTCACATTTGTGTATATTATCTTGTTTAATCTTTACAACAATTTCTTTATTTTCCTCTTTTATAAAATTAGGATAACTTTATTCCCTAAGTTCACAGAGCTAGGAAGTAGAAGAGCCTGGATTGAATGTTATCTGGCAGAAACCTGTGCCTATCACTGCTATCTTCTGATAAGGAAGAAAGATAGAAAATTTCTGTAAAAGTAATTTAAAAGATGATCAAATAGTCAGTGAATATGTTTTTTATTAGTGGATTCCTGACCAATTTTTCACTAGACAGACGGTACTTTGGGGGCATTGGCTATGTCTTATTCATTTCTGTGGGAAATCCAGTCTCACATCCAATGTCTGTGTGTAGGAAAGATGTCTTAAATAGTTGTACATAAAGGAGATGTTGTTTTCTCCTTGAGGTAGACAACAAAGTTGACTAAGACATTAAGCAGTGTGCCCCTCATCCTGTAGCTAATAAGGAGCAAAGTCAGCATCATAGCCCAGGACTGCCATCCATGGCTCTTCCCATGATACTGCAACTTCCTCTACTCATTTCTTCTCTCTGTTTCCAGATTTCTAGTTTTATAAGGCTCTTTTTAAAAAAAATTGCTCTTAATCACACCTTAAGCTCTAAAGACACCTGTTAGTTCAATGTATGTTAAACTTCAGATTTCAAAAGCCATGTAAGTAGGGATTTGTTGTTTCTACAGGGTACCAGGAATATTGCTAGAAGAACATTTCTAATGTCATCTCATTTAATCTTCTCAACTATTCCATGATGTAATAGTGACTGTAGTCTCATTTTATGAATGAGAAAATTGAGGCTGTTGTTGTTGAGTTGCTAAGTTGTGTTGTATTCTTTGGGAACCCCATGGGCTGCAGCAAGCCAGGCTCCCCTGACCTTCACCATCTCCCAGAGTTTGCTCAAATTCATATCCATTGAACTGACAATGCCATCCAACCATCTCATCCTCTGCTGCACCCTTCTACTCTTACCTTCAATATTTCCCAGCATCAGGGTCTTTTCTAATCAGATGGCCAACGTATTAGAGCTTCAGCTTCAGCATCAGTCCTTCCAATGACTATTCAGGGTTGATTTCCTTCAGGTTTGATTGGTTTGATCTCCTTGCTGTCTAAGGGACTCTCAGGAGTCTTCTCCAGCACAATTCAAACGCATCAATACTTTGGTGCTCAGCTTTCTTTAATGGTCCAACTCTCACATCTGTACATGACTATAAGAAAAACCATAGCATTGATTAGATGGGTCTTCATAGGCCAAGTAACATTTCTGCTTTTGAATATGCTGTTTAGGTTTGTCATAGCTTTTCTTCCAAGGAGCAAGCATCTTTTAATTTCATGGCTGCAGTCACCATCCAAAGGGATTTTGGAGACAAAGAAAATAAAATCTGTCACTGCTTCCACTTTTCCCCCTTCTATTTGCCATGAAGTGATGGGACCAGATGCCATGATCTTCACTTTTTGAATGCTGAGTTAGGTCATACAACCAATTCAGGTCAACCTGACTCTTAAAACCCAAATTCATTCAACTACACTAAAATGGGTGACAAAGTATAGTATCTCTCAAAGCTTTATTTTAATCTGTACAATGAATGACTGATATCACTTTCTTTTACTAAAGAGAACCAGATTTTATTGAGTCCTTTTGTAATTGTAAACTCCAATGTCAAAATACTATTTTCATTGAGTGTGATCAGTACTCATTAATGAGATCACCTGAAAAATGGTAGAAGCTTGTAAAGGCAACAGTGATCCTTCAGAGAGGGTAGAATTCTTTATCTGCATCCTTTTGTCTTCTGGCAGCTTAATGCACTCACCCATCCAGGGACCTGCCAACTCTAATTCCCAACCTTCTCATCAGCATCAGCTAATCACTGGGTTCATGGTGCCACCTACCTAGCCTTCCTTTTGCAAATCACTGACGTTCTTCCTTTCAGCAAGAGCCAGTAATTCCAGCCCCTTTCTACCCTTTACTGAAGCTCCTTCTTATTATCCATAGAGACTTAATACCCACACTTTAAGAGAAGCCTGATGTCAGGGTGTCAGCAGATGCCACCATTGCTTCTGCTGTGGCTGGCCAATCCCCTAGGCCTGTGACTATGTTGGGACACTGGGATGGTGGTGACAGATTAAAATTACTGCCAAAACAGAGCGGAATAGCAACATGTTCATTAATGTTCCAAAGAGGATCTGAAGTCATGCTTGGAAGATGTAATCTGTAAGGTGAAATTTACACCTGAGAATTTATTTTTAAGGTTGTCTTGCTTCAGAATAAAGAGATGAGATGCCTCATATCTGCCAGGTTGTAAAATATTTAGTAATTTTGAACATTTGCTTCCCTGATTTTGGGATGTGGATGGATACTGTGAACCTGTGTGTGTCTGAGGGTTTTAAAGAATAATTCTCAGTCCCTGGAGTGAATGTTCAAAGCTTCATGCGTCAGACTCCAGGATCTCACATACTAAACAGTGTTGGAGGGTAGACGTAAGGACATGCTTCTAGCTCCCTTCTCCTCTTATTGACATAGTACTGGGGTCATGCCCAGGGAGCCCTGAAAAGGCCGCCTTATCCCTGGAGACTGGCCAGGAATGGCCTGCCAGGCTGCTGGGTCTCTTGGCTGGGGAGATGATTTTGGGCTACTTATAGGGTGTATGTTGGGGCTTTTCCAGTTGCCTAAGCTGAAGGGCTTCCGGGTAAGGGAAGAACTGTCTCTCTTCTCCAGTACTGTATTTGACCATGCACTATGCCCAAACCAACTGGAGTCTCTTGTGTGGTTAGAGCCCTTTCAAGTCCTTTTTTTCCCTCCTGTTTAAAATGAAAAGTTCTACTGAAAGCAAGCAGCATTATCCTGCCAAATCAATGTAACTGGGGCTAAGTCACCTCCTTTTGCCCCAAACTAGTATATTAAGGGGGATTTTCTCTGTCTTAGCTTTTCATCTGCAGAGGATAATTCTATTCACTAGTACTTCATTCACAGTTAAAAAAAATGTTATGCTTAAGCTGGCCAGGCTTACCTATGTGCGTGTGTGTGTGTGTGTGTGTGTGTGTGTGTGTTAGTCACTCAGTCGTGTCTGATTCTTGTGACCCCAAGGACTGTAGCTCTCCAGGCTTCTCTGTCCATGAAATTCTCCAGGCAAATATATTGCAGAGGGTAGCCATTCCTTTCTCTAGGGGATCTTCCTGATCAAGGAATCAAACCCAAGTCTCCCGCATTGCAGGCAGATACTTTACCATCTGAGCCACCAGGGAACCCATAGGCTTACCCATATCCACAGCTATTCTAACTTTCTAGCACCAGAAGTCCTTCTCTAGGGAGTCAGTTTGCCAGAGGAAGATTGACTCCAGAGAAGTGTTGCTGTCCAACTGCCTTGTAAACCCAGAACTTTTAGTGTAATGTTAGGAGGTAGGTTCTGCAGTCAGGCTGGCTTGTTTCAAATACTTCCCTGGCTGTGTGATTTTGGCCAACTTTCTTAAAGTCTCTGAGCCTAGTTTGAAAACAGAGATACTAATTTCTATCTTGTGGACTGTGGAGATGGAAGATGTTAGTCTCTGATGGGTTCCATAGATATGCAGTCATCTTGATACAGCCCTGGTGGCCAGGGTTCCACCCAACCAGGTGGGCACTGTCTACATAGCTGCTAGTTTTGCCATCAGCAGCTTTTACTGCTAAGCTGAGTGGACAAGAGGAAATGGGGTCAGCATAATATATTAAACAGAAGGACTTGTTAGGAGCTCATTTAAAACCTCAGTTATCTCCACTCAACCAATCCAGCACCTCAACCTGGAAGCATTTGGGAGAAATTATACTTTCAAAGAGGATATAATGCAGATGGAGATGGAGCCAAAAAAGTAAGAGTATTTTGACCATTACTAATGTTAGCTATCATGCTTTATACAAACAGGGTTGTTGTGGCCTAGGAAATACCTGTTACATATTTACACATCTCTGCCTAACCTCATTTAATGTACAGCTACTGTTTTGGCTCTAGAGTTCACATAAGATGGAGAGATAGGATAATTAAGTCAAACCATATGATCCCAGGGATTTATGATAAGCTTTTCTATTTTGTATTCCTGTTTCTTCCTTACGCATTTTCATTTTTGCAGTTGTGATAGGTTCATCTTGAGATTTCAATAGAATGAAGAACAGGCAAACTCAAATAGAAAAAAAATAAATAATTCCAGGTCATCCAAACTGAAATCATATTTTGGGTCATCAAACTGAAATGTGTTTGACCTCTTTCTGTTTCTACAGCTGTAAAATGGAAAAAATTACAGTCAAGTCCATAATTTTAAGGAATAGGAATGAAGCACAATGAAGTAGTTTTAAAATTCAAATAATGCCCACCTTAATTTCCAGATTTTAACACAAAGTTGGCACAAAACAGGCAGTATAAGGGTTAGTTTCATGAGTCAAATAACATTATATGTGGTATATAGTTCTTTGTTTATCTAGGAAACTCTCTGGTGGAACAGAAAGAACGCTTCACTGGGAGTCAGGAAACCTGGATTCGGTCCCAGGAGGACCTTGGACTAGTTGGATGATTTCTCTTCTTGGAACTTTATATTCCTTATTTGCCACTTGAAGGAGCTGATGCTCTTTAGTTCTCCTATTACTGAAACACTAGTGATTTTATTTAATCAATGCAGCTGGGTGATAGTGCCTACAATTCTCCTCTGACATCTAGTAGAGCCAAGTAGTTCCAGGATGCAGGAAGAATAGGAAAAGGGAGGGGATGATGTGGGAGCAGGAGAAGAGAAGGATATGAAGAGGGAGAAGAGAAAGGAAGATTCCTTTAGATGTCAAGGGGGTAGTACCAGCCCCACATGAACTTCTGAAATAAGCCCAATTTGCCTTTGTCATCATCCTTCACTTATTCAGTCCTCAGCTCTCATGCTTCACTCTCCAGATGAACAATGTCTAGCTGATGCTCTGTTTTTCCCATGCTCCCAAGGTCTGCCCTACCCAAGAGGCATCCGCACCCCAAATACCCTCCCTTTTTGCTCCCAATCTAACCATCCACACATCTGAACTTAGCTACATGTTGGGAAAGACCTAATTAATTAATGCTTAAATAAAAATGATTTAATGTTCAACCTTCCTTTAGATACTCTGTTATATGTTTTAAAAAGAGGCTGTCTGAAAGTAACCAAAGTGAAGGACAGAGTGCAAGAGGATGAGGTCAGAGTTCCATGCCACAGTCATCCGGGTCCCCTGGTATTCTCCTTCCCTTGGCCATGTTCCAAAAGCCCCTCCTACTTTCCTCAGCCTCTTCTTTTTCTTCTCATCAGAACACATGGATGCTAGAAAGCTGACTCTTACCATAATAGCTCCCTTGGGGCACCAGGGCATCTTCATGAACTGCATCAGGATATAAACAAATAAACATAGCCAAGCAAATGAATAAATAATCAACAGCTTCCTTGGTGATGACATCAGGAACTGTGACCATGAGAATGGAAAAGGCAACATGTGGCTTCTCTTAATTTGACAAAGGCTTGAATTGTCATAACATCAGAATGAGAGCAAGGAAGGAAACCAGCATTTACCCAAAATGAGGGATAACAAAAGGGATTTCTTGGGTCATCTGCCTTCCCCGGAAAGCCTATTTATTCCCAGCCAGGTATTAAACTTGAGTAAGAAACAAGGAACCAGTGTTTTCCCACTTCAGCCTTCCCTGCTCTTTCCATACCTGCTTCAGAAGGTGTGGCTCTGGTCAGAGGTTCTGTTACAATTGCAATCAGAGGGCATGGAACCCCAGCTCCCTGACTACATTAAAGGGAGTATCAGTCCTCCTGACCTCTCCCAAGGAGTGATGAATGCAGCAGCAGAGTAGACCTGGTGTCCAAGGATTTACCAGAACACCTGCCTGTGACCCCAAGGACCAAACTCCGAATCTTGATTACACTGGGGTGTTGCACTCCCCTACTTATGTAGCTAAAAGCCAATAACACAAGGGCTGTATCTACCCTCTAGAGCCCCAAACCCCTCGTTGCTACTCCAGAATGCAGTGGGTGGTGGAAG
This sequence comes from Bison bison bison, assembly GCF_000754665.1. NCBI lineage: Eukaryota > Metazoa > Chordata > Mammalia > Artiodactyla > Bovidae > Bison > Bison bison. Next base: position 3,051,351 of record NW_011494700.1, read on the forward strand.
ACACCTATGGCCTCTTGTCTTTGACTGTGCCCACTGATGTTGTTCTAGAAGGCTTGGTGTGTGTGCTGCCTTGTTTACACAATAGGAGGCAGAATACATAAATAATCATCTAGGTTAGTGCTTTGTAAATATTTCTATATTCCTGAGAAAAAAATGCCCTTGGGAAAACCGCATGTACAATTCTCAGAGTTTTCTGGATAGGCTGAAGATAGGTTTAAAGGACCCTTGACTAAGACCCCTGAGAGAGTAAATCGTCCTTGATTCTTGGTCAGGACAGTCAGTGCTTGAGCTATCAGTTATCTCTGATAGTAGTTTGTATGGTGTTAGAGCAGGTGCAATCTCAAGACATTGTAAATATCATATACATTCTATATTGGCTTTCTTGTCCCAGACACCATACCTAAAGTAAAACCTCTCCTTTGCCCCATGATTTTCTATCCTTTCACTGTTTATTTATTCTTCAAAAACATCTACTACCACCAGATTAAAATGATCTGCAAAAGTTGAGAAGCATGGGCTATGCTATTTTTTAAAAGTCTATTATATATATACATATATATATATAATTTTATATTGGTGTATAGAAGGTGATGGCACCCCACTCCAGTACTCTTGCCTGGAAAATCCCATGGATGGAGGAGCCTGGTGGGCTGCCGTCCATGGGGTCGCACAGAGTTGGACACGACTGAAGCGACTTAGCAGCATAGATGATTAACAGGATTCCCAGGTGATTCTCATGGTAAAGAACCCACCTGCCAATGCAGGAGACATAAGAGACTCGTGTTCAATCTCTGAAACAAGGAAGATTCCCTGGAGGAGGGCATGGCAACCCACTCCAGTATTCTTACCTGGAGAACCCCATAGACAGAGGAGTCTGGTGGGCTATAGTCCATAGGGTTGCAAAGAGTTGGACACAACTGAAGGGACTTAGCATGCACACACACAGCTGATTAACAACGGTGAAATAGTTTCAGGCATACAGCAGAGCGAGTCAGTCATACATATACATGTATCCATTCTCCCCCAAACTCCCCTCCCATCCCATCTGCCATATAACATTGCACCAACTTCCCTGTCTATAAGTAGGTCCTTGTTGGTTATCCATTTTAAATACAGCAGTGTACATATCGAGTTATATTTTCAAATAATACGCTCAGTATGTTTTCCTTCAAATTGTAAACAACTTTTCAGATGATGTACATCTAAATTTACAGCACTGATTTATTTGTTCATCTAAAAAAGTACAGTGAATTATTTTCCTTATATTTCAAGATTCTTTTGGGTAGTCTTAACTGTGTTTGTTATACTGCTAGACAATCCTGAGAATGTCTCAGTCAGGGAAGGGAATTAAAAAGCACATCATTATGGATGTATGTTTATTTTATTTCATCATCAGCATTAGTTATTACCTCTATATTTATGATTGCAATATATAATCTCAAGTTCCATTAAATCTTATTCTTCTAGCAGGCTCTTGTATCAGCTAATTAACACAAAAGTTACTGGTCTCATTTTTGGAATACCAACGAGTTGTCAGAACACAACCCTGACTGTGCTGCTAGGTTGGGAAAGACACAGCATAAACAGCGTCTTCTGCCCCATGAGAAGGTGGATGGGGCTGTTTCTGATCATGTGTCTACATTTATAGAGCTGACTGAAGATCAAGAGGAGAGTTTTAATCACATTATCTAAGACTAGAGAATATAGTGGTGAGTGCACATTCAGTCTCTAAGATTCTCTCCAAGATGGTGGCTCAGCATTGAGTCTCAGCTAATGGTTTGGTCAGATATACTGATTGTATACCTACTGTTCATGGTATTTTTTTTGGCTCCAAAATCACTGCAGATGGTGACTGCAGTAATGAAATTAAAAGACACTTGATCCTTAGAAGAAAAGCTATGACCAATCTAGACAGCATATCAAAAAGCAGAGACATCACTTTGCCAACAAAGGTCCATCTAGTCAAAGGTATGGTTTTTCCAATAGTCATGTGTGGATGTGATAGTTGGACTATAAAGAAAGGTGAGTGCTGAAGAATTGATACTTTTGAACTGTGGTGTTGGATAAGACTCCTGAGAGTCCCTTGGACTGCAAGGAGATCCAACCAGTCCATCCTAAAGAAAATCAGTCCTGACTTTTCATTGGAAGGACTGATGCTGAAGCTGAAACTCCAATATTTTGGCATCCTGATGCAAAGAACTGACTAACTGGAAAAGACTCTGATGCTGGGAAAGATTGAAGGCAGGAGAAGAAGGGAATAACAGAGGATGAGACAGTTGGATGGCATCATCGACGTGATGGACATGAGTTTGAGTAAGCTCTGGGAGTTGGTGATGGACAGGGAAGCCTGGGATGCTGCAGTCCATGGGGTCACAAAGAGTTGGACACGAATGAGCCACTGAACTGAACTGAACTGTTCACAGTGTGCTGGTGGCTTAACACAGTTGATAGGAAAGCACATTTACTCTTTCAGAAGTTAACTCTGAAACTGCAGACCACGAACTATGGTATTGTTATACAAGGTAGCAGGTGGTAAATGCCAGAAAAGGGTATAGATTGATTTCTACTGCAGGACAGAAAAGGGGCAGAAGGATTGAAGATTACTTCTAACTGGAGATAAATTAGAGATCGTGTGACGTGGGAGAAACCATTGGATTGAACCTTGAGAATAAGGAGTATTTGAATAGGCTATGATGGAGAAAAGTGACCCTTAGTGCCTGAGCAATGGTATAATACTAGGAGCCACAGAACTCTCTAGCACAGTGCTCATTTATTTGCCATAAATTGCAAGTCATTTCTGCTGTCTTATCTCTGCTTAAGTCATCTTTTCCCAAAGATTGGCCCTGGCTTGGCAATGGCAGCAGGGACCAAGGGGAATTCTTCATTAATGCAGTCTGATGCTTCTAACTACTTTGCTGATAAATGCTGGAAAGAAGCAGATTAATGAAGGCTCTACAGTATCACAGAGGCTTAGCTAAGAATACAAATCAGTGTAACATCCAGTTTGGGAGGACATTTTTGAAAATCAGCACTTAAATAGGGAAGTTGACCACATCTAAAGTCCTGTCTTTCAGATGCTGGCAGAAAACAAATAACAATTGAACTAGTCAGATACAGATGACAGATGCTCTGAAGGATTACTCTGATAGTTGGGAGAAAAAAAGCCAGTTTTCTTCAATTGTAACTGATGTATAAAGGAGATGTCACAGGAATAGCTTATATGTCAAACAAAATTGACATGTTTGGAGAATTTGGTTTCCAAAGAAGACTTTGAACACAGGAAGAAACAGAAATAGCCTCTGAGGGGACAACAAATTGAAATTGAAACCAGATTTTTGCTCTGCCTTCATCGTTTGAAATTCTATATACCCTTTTACTAAATCTGCTTGTGCTTTTACTTCTATTAAGCCAAATTTCTTTGTAAATATATTCCAAGTGCACTTACACATATATGTAAAACTTTACATGTATTCATAAATGTAATTACTACACATCTGCTTTTTCAAGTGAAATCCTTTAGTTTTTTTTCTTTGTGTTAACTCCATCACCACCTGGCCTTATTTCCAACCATACAATCCTTTACTCAAAATAAGCACAGAGTATGTGTTGTTCCATATTCTCTGCAAGCTCATGTAGTCATATGGTTCCAAATTGGGAAAGGAGTAGTATGTCAAGTTTGTATATTGTCACCCTGCTTATTTAACTTATTTGCATAGTACATCATGCAAAATGCCAGGCTGGATGAAGCACAAGCTGGAATCAAGCTTTCTGGGAGAAATATCAATAACCTCAGATATGCAGATGACATCCTTATGGCAGAAAGTGAAGAAGAACTAAAGAGAGCCTCTTGATGAGAGTGAAAGAAGAGAGAGAAAGAGTTGACTTAAAACTCAACATTCAGAAAACTAAGACCATGGCATCTGGTCCCATCACTTCATGGCAAATAGATGGGGAAATAATGGAAACAGTGAGAGACTTTATTTTGGGGGGCTCCAAAATCACTGTAGATGGTGACTCCAGTCATGAAATTAAAAGACACTTGCTCCTTGGAAGAAAAGCTGTGACCAATCTAGACAGCATATTAAAAAGCAGAGACATTACTTTTGCCTACAAAGGTCCACCAAGTCAGAAGTGTGGTTTTTCCAGTAGTCATGTATGGATGTGAGAGTTGGACTATAAAGAAAGCTGAGCACTGAAGAATTGATGCTTTTGAACTGTCCTGTTGGAGAAGACTCTTGAGAGTCTCTCGGACTGCAAGGACATCCAACCAGTCCGCCTAAAGGAAATCAGTCCCGAATATTCATTGGAAAGACTGATGCTGAAGCTGAAACTCCAATACTTTGGCCACCTGATGTGAAGAGCTGACTCACTGAAAAAGACCCTGATGCTGGGAAAGATTGAAAGTGGGAGAAGGGGTGGACAGAGGATGAGATCTTTGAATGGCATCACCAACTCGATGGACATGAGTTTGAGTAAGCTCCATGAGTTTGTGATGGACAGTGAAGCCTGGCGTGCTGCAGTCCATGGAGTCGCAAAGAGCTGGACAACCCTGAGAAATGGAAATGAACTGAGGTAATCATAATTTGCATATACAAGCACATAATTTGCATATACAAGTATAGGGAGTTTTGCATTGCTTTGTTTTGTACAAAAACTAGCAAAATAATAGTCATACTTCTCAACCTTGTTTTTCTACTCATTTTTTGTAGAAATCACTCCAAGTCAAATGGTTGACTTTTCAACCATTCTTTTAATGATTGCATTATAATTCAAGGTTATTATACTTTGCTCTATTCTTGGGGAAGATAGTTTTTAAATGCCATCAAAATGATTACACTTGTAAGTAAGTAAGTAAGTTAGTGAAGTCACTCAGTCGTGTCCGACTCTTTGTGACCCCATGGACTGCAGCCCACCAGGCTCCTCTGTCCATGGGATTTTCCAGGCAAGAATACTGGAGTGGGTTGCCATTTCCTTCTCCAGGGGATCTTCCCGACTCAGGGTTCAAACCCCGGTCGATTATACTTGTAAATACCTCCAAAATTAGTTTTAATTTTTAGATGGCATTAAAATAATCATAATTCAATTGACAACAAGACAGACTTATATGAGCATGTTTTCACATCAGCCATCAATACCAAGAAGCTAATTAGACTTGGGTACATTGCAAGGAGAAACTAGAGATTTCTGCTGCTCATAGTGTATCTCCACCTTGCATCAGAGGTGATTAAAGCCTTCACCTTCACCATCTGGGCAAGGGAACGGGTAGGTAAAGACCCACATTTCAGTTATCATTAGAAATGAAATTAGTTTGGGCTGGTTTCCATTGCATACCCATTTAATAACAAAATTCTGTCTACTTGGGATTATTCTTTTATATGGACAATGCTTGCCTTCAGTCAGCTTCTATTTGCATTCTGTCTCCTTCATCCCTCCTTCCATACTATACAAAGTTCAAAACCCTTTCTTGCTCTCTGCTCCTATGCTTTTCATATGCTTCTCCTATGCTTCTGGCTCAGTTATCTTTCCTGAGTGATCTAATCTTCCTTCTTTGTACCATGCTTCCCAAATGTTCCCTAGGCCCTTATCTCAATAGCATCTCTGGCTCCTACTCGCCACCACAAAAATCACTTTCCTGTTTGTTAAGCACTGATTAAGTTTGAATTGTGGGAATTGCTATTGACTTGCTTTTCTCCTTTGTGAGTTTACCCAAGCCCTGAGTGCCCTCTGTTTGTCTCACTCATCTTTGTGGGCCCAGAGCCCAGCACAGTTCATGGAGCCTTCTGTGCAGCCAACACTCTGGAGACATTTGTTGGACTGGCTTTGTTGCATCGAGAATCGGGGCACCGCCATCTTGGCTCACAGTCAGTCACTTGTCCCCCTGTTGCTTCCACACAGACTTTAATCACCAGCTCCCATGGAACATCTACCTCTGTTTCCTCCTTCCCCTCTCTCTCTCCTCACTTCCTTTTAGCACCTTGTGCTGTTGTACACTCTCTCTGAGTAGCAATCATGCTTCCTTTATCTCTTCAATTATGTATATTAAATGAAAACTTGCCAAACCTTAGCTCTGACTTTAGTGCTCCCCTGGTGAAAAACCTTCAGTGCTTTCAGTCAATTGTATAAAACCTAACTCTTCAGCCTGGCTTTCAAATGTCCTCCATGTGGCGGTACCAAGTATATGTCCAGGCTTATTTGTACTACCCTACACCCTCTTGTCATATACTGAATATTGTATATTTTCATTTTCTGTATGCAGATTTTGGCTGCTTAATGTTGCCTTATTCATTTTCTTTTTTGCACCTTAAATATGGACTCATCTTTTTTGTTGATTAATTAGCCATTCTGGAGACTGTGAAGATTACTATCAGATCTCACAACACTTGTCTTGATTTCTTATATGCAAATATCACTCTAATCACTAAATCTATTGCTTTTTGTTTATGCCACTCTTACAGTTCCTTTAATTTGATATATAAAATATTTTTTGTTACATTAAATGATATTATTATATCATATGTTTTATTTGCTACATATAGTTATACATACTACATGTTTTTAATAGATAGTCATTTATATAAATATATAAACATACACAGATACATGAGATGGTAAAGGACAGGGAAGCCTGATGTGCTATAGTCCATGGGATCTCAAAGAGTCGGACACAACTGAGTGACTGAACAACAACAATATATTTGTGGTTCTCTTTATTATACATATATTTGATTACTAGACTGTAAACCTTTGAGAGACCATGGTATGTTGATATTTGTTTCTGGCATTATGTTTCAAATAGGTTTCTTGACCATAATAAACATTTTAAAGAACAGTTCAAAATCCCCAATACCTTGGGCCAGTTTTAGCAACATTTAATAGAAGAAAATTAAAGCCAGATCTTTGTGACTAAAAGTCTAAAATCCTTAAATGTTTTTTTCTAAGACCTTTCTAAATTTAAACAAGTCATCTTTACTTGCATATTTTAAGTAATACTCCTGGATATCAAATACTATTTCAATGAGTTATTCTCTATTAACTAATATCTTGGCACAATAAAGAATGGGAATACTTTTGGCATATTCCAAATTTTCTAAGATACTCTAACCCATATGGCACTTCCATCATTGAAAAATGAGATGTGATATTTACATTTACAGAGCACAGAAATGTCAGACCAAGGCGTTTCTCTCCATTTTTTTTTTTAAGCTTGTTTAAGTAAAAACTAGCTGCATTTTGACCAAAGTAAAAATATGTGCTGTATGTTTCTTTGTTATATACAATTATTGCTTTCTTAGGGTAGCTTTTTTAAAAAAAAATAATTCACTCAAATAAATGAATTTTTTATTTCCTCCAGACAAATTTGTATTAAGCAAGAAATTTGCCAGCCAAAATGAATCAAAGGACAGGAAGAATCTCTCAAGATTATTGGAGAAGAACTTTTACATTGTAATAATAATAGGTGAATATGTGCATGTATGCATGTGTGTGTGTGTATATATATACTATATATATAGTTATGTGTTACATACACACACACACACACACACATATATATTTGTGTTGCTCAGTTGCTTCAGTTGTGTCCGACTCTTTGTGACCCTATGGACTATAGCCTGCCAGGCTTCTCTGTCCATGGAATTCTCCAGGCAAGAATACTGGAGTGGGTTGTCATGCCCTCCTCCAGGGGATCTTCCCAAACCAGGGATTGAACCTGTGTCTCCAGCATTGCAAGCAGAGTCTTTATCCACTGAGCCAAGGGGAAGCCCATACATATACATACATCCAATCAATTTTTTGCCAACATTTATTATATAAAATTGTACTAATGGATACTTTTTGTTTTCTATATATTAATTTTTTGTTCATGTTAGGCAGTGCCTTTGAAAAGTAAAAACCAAAATAAATAAAAACAAGAAACTCTACCAGTTGGTATGTTATTGTCCTGTTAAATTCCGGATGGGTCTGCATCTGAGCCATAGTCAACATGGGCATCATTGCATGGAGAATATGATGAGACATGCCTTTGAAATCTAAAGTCCTAGAGATTTCACTTTTACCCTTGCAAGGGAAATTTTGGCAATTATTGAGAATCTCATATGCACAAGAATAAGAAATAGTATTGCATCTTGATTGATGACTCTTTCTCAAACCTTAAAATACAGATCAGAGTGTGATTACCTCCTGTTATAGGAAAAATGGTTCAAACATGAGCTGTGTATTGGAAAACCAATGGACAGAGGAACCTGGCTGGCTACAGTCCACGGGGTTGCAAAGGGTCAGGCACAACTTAGTGACTAAACCACCAACACCATTACCACAGACAGGAAATAATGCAATTTACCTAGATAGTTATATTATTCAAAATTGATTAAAGGGTTTTAGAAAGAAGTTTATTGAGGGACCAGAATTTAGCCTGGCACTAGGGTTTCTCCTGGATCAGAAAGCAAGGGCCTTTTCTTTCTTCTCATTGCTTAGAATGATTCATTTTGTCTTTCATGGACTTCTGTCTTATTTTGACCACAATCTAAACTAGTAAGCTATCAAACAGATTAATACAAACTCCCCTGAACATCTTGTACATGAAAAGAGCAGCAAAATCTACTATAGCCTTACTAAACTTTTGAAATATGGCTATCATGTAAGTGTACCAGTATCCAATCATCAGAACATATATTACCAGACAAAAATCCTAAATTCAAATGAAACTGTAGAACAAGATTAAAACTAATATCAAATGCATATTTGATATCAAATTAGTATCAAATACATTAATATCAAATACAAGTCATTACATTTTAAAGTCACATTTAGTCACATGTTTCAAAATATATTTTTGTGCAGTACTGGGTTTAGTGAGGGTTTCCATGGTGGCTCAGATGGTAAAGAATCTACCTGCGATACAGGAGACCCAGGTTTGATCCCTGAGGTGGGAAGATGCCCTGGAGAAGGGAATGGCAATCCACTCCAGTATTCCTGCCTGGACAATTCCATGGACAGAGGAGCCTGATGGGCTACAGTCAACGGGGTCACAAAGAGTTGGATACAACTGGACAACTAACAGACATTTATTGTGTTTATTGATAGTATCCATGATTTTTAGTTGCTTTTTGTTCAAATACTTTTCTTGGAAAATGACTGCAGTTTTGATTTGCATCGATCTAGACTTCTGTAATATTTTTGATCAATGTGTATTTTAATTGGTGATATATTTGGGGACTTTGCCACCAGTATCTTCCTGGTTGTGTTTCTGTGGACTCTGAATTAGGAATGACTGGACATAAGGGTTCAGGCTTGGATCTGTCCTTAGTGGGCTTCCCGGGTGGCTCAGATGGTAAAAAAAAAAAACAAAACAAAACTGCTGCAATGTGGGAGACCTGGGTTTGAGCCCTGGATTAAGAAGATCCCCTGAAGAAGGGAATGACTACCCACTCCAGTATTCTTGCCTGGAGAATTCCATGGACAGAGCAGCCTGGTGGGTTACAGTCCATAGGGTCACAAAGAGTCAGCACCACTGAGTGACTCACGTGGACTCTTAGTATTTGTAGGGTTTCAGGTCTTGTTGCTCCTCTCCATATATGAACATCTCTGCTCATTCGCTAAGTCGTGTCCAACTTTTAGTGAACCCATGGACTGTAGTCTGCCTGTCTCCTCTGTCCATGGGGTTTCCCAGGTAAGAATACTGGAGTGGGTTGCCATTTCCTTCTCCAGGGATGGGGATCAAACCCGTGTCTCCTTCATTGGCAGGTAGATTCTTTACCACCGAGCCACCAGGGAAGCCCTTATTAAAACAGTTCAACCTGGATGTGGTGATTTCTGATGTCCTTCTCCGCTCCTAACCTTATGAGTGAACATACTATACCTTTTATGTGTCATTTAGAAGGCACTTTCCAAACCCCACTTGAGGATTAATCTCCATTCTCATCATGTTAGGCTTCAGCTCAGTTCAGTTCAGTCGCTCAGTCGTGTCCGACTCTTTGAGACCCCATGAATCGCAGCATGCCAGGCCTCCCTGTCCATCACCATCTCCTGGAGTTCACTCAAACTCATGTCCATCGAGTCGGTGATGCCATCCAGCCATCTCATCCTCTGTCATCCCCTTTTCCTCCTGCCCCCAATCCCTCCCAGCATCAGAGTCTTTTCCAATGAGTCAACTCTTCGCATGAGGTGGCCAAAGAACTGGAGTTTCAGCTTTAGCATCATTCCTTCCAAAGAACACCCAGGGCTGATCTCCTTCAGAATGGACTGGTTGGATCTCCTTGCAGTCCAAGGGACTCTCAAGAGTCTTTTCCAACACCACAGTTCAAATGTTATTGGCTTGCTAATCTTTCTCGAGCGTGGCTTTACAGCAGGGAACAGAGTCTCATCCTCAGAAAGATATAGTCCCATAGGAAAAGCCTTACCCGTGATGTGGATGGACTTGGTTCCAGCTCAGAGATCTTCTACACTGCACGGACCCTGGAGAACCAGAGCCCATCTGTGACCAGGAAGCCCCACCAGCTGGAAATTAGGTTCCTCTGGTGGGTGTTAGTACGATACAATATTTCCCCAAATCTGTGACATTGGGAATGGTTATAGTGTGATGCCCCCTCCCTTTCCCTGCTTCTACTGCTCAATACATGTTTATGAGGGATTTTGTTTATTTAAATTTGATTTTTGCTACATTTGGCCACCAGGCTTTAAGTAATGGAAGTTTATATTTTCTAGCTACTTACCAATTGCATAGTATCAATATTTCAGGTTAAAAAAATAGATGTGTTTTTGGCTGCTCTGGGTCTTCATTGCTGTGCACAGGCTTTCTCGACTTGCAGTGAACAGGGGCTGCTCTCTAGTTGCAGTGGGTAGGCTTCTCCTAGCAGTGGCTTCTCTTGCTGTGAAGTACAAGCTCTAGGGTGTGCAGACTTCAGTATTGGCAGCTCACAGGCTCCAGAGCGCGGGCTCTAAGCACAGTATTGGTATTCAGTATTGGTAGCACACAGGCTTAGTAGCCCCGTGGCATGTGGGATTTTTCCCAACCAGGGATCAAACTGGTATCCCCTGCATTGCACAGTGGAATACCAACCACTGGACCATCAGGGAAGCTCAATACTTCAGATCAATAGAAGTGTCACTTTTGAAAATTTAGGCAGTCTCATTTACTCTTTGCTAT
>NW_011494700.1:3062593-3082993 GCF_000754665.1 Bison bison bison
ATTCTTTAAAATCTTTAGACTACAAGGGAACATTTTTAAAAAGTCTGTATCAAATCTAATTTTCTTGAGACAATTCACAAATTAGTTTCTGTTTCAAATTTTACATCATAATGACATATTCATGAACAAAACAACTCCTAAACACAAGTCTCACTCCCTCTGGCTAATAAACTATAATCACCTTCTTTTCTCAACAGGGGCTCTTTATTTTCCCTCTGACCTTGGGCTGCTTCTGAGGCCATTTTACTGTTTCCAACCCTCTCTCTCAATGTCAGCTTATCCTTAGGTGCTAATTAAAATGGCAGGTGTTAAATTGATCATTAGCACATTTTGGCTACTGCTCTGCATGCAGAAGTCCCTCAAGTGATTCTTCGTTCCTCCCAATATAATCCCTCTTTCTCCAGACATTTTCTCCATTTCCTTTCTCCAGCAATTCCAACTGCTTCTTAAAGAGAAAGCAGATAGCCTAGCATGTCTGCCCCAGCTGTTCCTCATTTATTTCTCAGGCTTGTCCCCTCTAAGTGATAGAGCCAGATTTTTTTCCCCCCTTTGGTAATGGGCCATCCTTTTATTTATTTTCAGTATTTTGGAAAAAATAAAACAAAGCTTTGTTAAACAGTTTTCATACATTCCTCTTTCAAACTTTCTTAGTATCCAAGTAGACAGCTTGAAAGTGAAACTGAAGTTGCTCAGTCATGTCCGACTCTGCGACCCCGTGGACTGTAGCCTACCAGGCTCTTCCGTCTATGGGATTCTCCAGGCAAGAATACTGGAGTGGGTGCCATTTACATGTGGATATACTTATTTTTAAAAATTATTTACATTGTTTTTTGTGATAAGAATACTTAACTTGAAATCTGCCCTCTTAAAATTTCTAAGTGGATAATACAGTATTGCTAATATAAGCACTATGTTTTACAGAAGGTCTCTGGGTCTTATTCATCTTGAATAACTAAAATTTTATAGTCATTGAATGGAAAATCTTATTTCTTTGACACCTAGGCCTTCGCAGCCACTATTCTACTCTATGTTTCCATGAGTTGGACTATTTTAGATAACCCATATAAGTTGAAACCATGCAATATTTGTCCTTCTGTTTCTGGCTCGTCTCACGTTATATAATGTCTTCCAGGTTCATCCACGCTGTTACAAATGGTAGCGTTTTCTTCTTTTTCTTTTTTCATTAAAGTATAGTTGGTTTACAACATTGTATTAGCTTCAGGTGTACAGTAAAGTGATTCAGTTATACACACACACAGATTATTCTTTGATTTTTTTTTCTATTACAGGTTATTAAAAAATATTGAGTAGCTGCTACACTTGTTATTCATTAGCTGCTTGTTGGTTATCTGTCCTATATATATATGTGTGTGTGTGTGTGTGTGTGTGTGTATGTTAATAGCAACCTCCTAGTTTTTCCTCCCTTTCCCCTTTGACACATAAGTTTATTTTCTATGACTGTGGGTCTATTTCTGTTTTATAAGTAAGCTCATTTGTATGTTTTTTTCCCCAGATTCCACATATAAGCATATCATATGATATTTTTCTCTGTCTGGCATAGTTCACTTGGTAAAATAATTTCTAGGTCTCTTCATGTTGCTGGAAAAGACATTATTTCATTCTTTTTATGGCTGAGTAATATTCCATTGTATATGTGTATATATATATATATATGTATATATATATATATATGTACCACAATTTCTTTATTCATTCATCTGTTGATGGACCTTTAGCTTGCTTCCATATCTTGGCTATTATAAATAATCTCAAGTGAACATGTATGTGCAAGAGAATCTCCATAAAGTTATCAGCTGGATTTTCAGCAGAAACCCTTCTATTTAAGGCTAAATAACATGTGTATATTGTTATACATATTAATTAATTTATACATTATTAATATGTTATATGTATGTGTAAACACACTTTCTATATTCACTCATCCTTTGCTGGACCCTTAGGTCATTTCCATGTCTTGACTATTGTGAATAATGCTACAGTGAACATGTGGGTGCAGATATTTCTTTGAGATCCCAATATCAATTATTTTGAATATCTACCCAGGAATAGATCATATTTTCAATTTTTTGAGGAACCTCCATTCTATTTTCTCTATCTCCCATTCCCCCACTAGATGTTGCTATACTATTTCCCACCTGTGCTGTGTTAGGAGAAGTTGGAGAGAAGATGTTACTGTTTCCAGTTTAGGCAGATTCAGTATTTTAAAGATTGTCTTGTCTCTGGAGGAGACAGATGAATGGAGAGAAAACTGAAAGTCAGTAGATGGTTAAGGCATCCAATGTTTAGCAATTCCTGAATTTTTAAATGACAAACTAACTTTCCAGGTTTGAATGGTATTTATGGTTTGCACCAGAAACCTCATGGTTTCTCTTTGGGCAGCATTTCTCAAACTTTTCTGCAACTGAGTCACCTGAGGGCTTTTAAAAACTACCAATGCATACACACTATTAAGTGTAAAATGAATAGCTAGTGGAAAGCTGCTGTATAACTCAGCGAGTCCAGCTGGTGCCTATGATGACCTACAGCGGTGGGATGGGAGGGAGAAAGGAGGCTTGAGAGGGAAGGGACTATATATATATCAGTTCACTTGCTCAGTTGTGTCTGACTCCTTGTGATCCCATGAACCGCAGCACACCAGGCCTCCGTGTCGGTCACCAACTCCCAGAGCCTACCCAGACTCATGTCCATCGAGTTGGTAATGCCATCCAACCATCTCATCCTCTGTTGTCCCCTTCTCCTTCTGCCCTCAATATTTCCCAGCATCAGGGTCTTTTCAAATGAGTCAGCTCTTCACATCAGGTGGCCAAAATATTGGAGTTTCAGCTTTAACACCAGTCCTTCTGATGAACACCCAGGACTGATTTCCTTTAGGATGGACTGGTTGGATCTCCTTGCAGTCCAAAGGACTCTCAAGAGTCTTCTCCAACACCACAGTTCAAAAGCATCAATTCTTTGGCACTCAGCCTTCATCACAGTCCAACTCTCACATCCATACATGACCACTGGAAAAACCATAGCCTTGACTAGATGGACCTTTGTTGGCAAAGGAATGTCTCTGCTTTTAAATATGCTATCTAGGTTGGTCATAATTTTCCTTCCAAAGAGCAAGCATCTTTTAATTTCATGACTGGAGTCACCATCTGCAGTGATTTTGGAGCCCAAAGAAACAAAGTCAGCCACTGTTTCCACTGTTTGCCCATCTATTTGCCATGAAGTAATGGGACCAGATGCCATGATCTTAGTTTTCTGAATGTTGAGCTTTAAGCCAACTTTTTCACTCTCCTCTTTCACTTTCATCAAGAGGCTCTTTAGTTCTTCTTCACTTTCTGCCATAAGGGTGGTGTCATCTGCATATCTGAGGTTATTGAGGTTATTGACACAAGTGTGTGTGTGTGTGTGTGTGTATGCCTGATTCACGTGGTTGTACAGCAGAAACCAACACAGCATTGTAATTTTCCCCCAATTAAAAAAACAAATTAAAAAAATAGTAAAAAAATAAAAAATAAACCACTACCAGTGCCTGTGTTTCATCTGCAGAAACTGTGTGACTTAATTACACTGGGGTGTGACCTGGGCTTTGGAATTCTTAAAGCTCCCCACAAGAACCTAATCTGAAGCAAATGTTGAAAATCAGTGTTTTACCTCAGTTTACCCCGTCATCTGAGCTTCCCTGGTGGCTCAGACAGTAAAAAATCTGAGTTCAATGCAGGAGACCTGGGTTTGATCCCTGGGTTGGGACGATCTCCTGGAGGAGGGCATGGCAACCTACTCTAGTATTCTTGCCTGGAGAACTCCCATGGACAGAGGAGCATGTTGGGCTACAGTACCTAGGGTTGCTAAGAGTCAGACACGACTGAGTGACTAAGCACTCTGTCACCTATGTGGAGCAGGAATCAGAAGCAAGAATAAGATGTTACAGCTACTGTCCTGGTGAATTTCATGTTGTAAGTGGTCCCTGGAGATCAAAAGAGAGACTTCAGCCTCTGAGGCTGCCAGTGAGATGCAGTGATTCTGATCTCCATTTAAATGCATTCAGTGGTTGCCTGGGTCCCACCAGCCGGTTTAGGGACACTTCCTGCTGAGGATGGAGATGGGAATAGCAACCCACTCCAGTACTCTTGCCTGGAAAATTCCATGGACAGAGGACCTTGCAGGCTACAGTCCATGGGATCGCAAAGAGTCAGACATGACTGTGTGACTGACTTACCTTTTTTTTTTCTTTTTCCTGCTGAAGAGAGGAGCTAGAAATGGCCCCAAAGTGCTTCACTAACACCCACCCTGAGTAGGGGCCGAGGTGGGAACTCGGGGAAAATAGAGAGAGAGTACCCTCCTCTCAATTAGTGCCACTTCATTTGTCACATTTATTCATGAATCAAGCATATGTAAAAGCCCTGTACTTTTGAGGCCCATAGGTTAAACATCCCACAGGCTATCTGCAGAGTGAAAACATGCTAAATGTTGGGTTGACAAAGAAGTCCATTCTGGTGTTTCTGTAACATACCAGGGAAAACACCAAGCTAACTTTTTGACCGAGCCAAAATGTTTCTGTAAGATGGATTCTTTGATTTTTATTTCTGAATAGACAAGGTAACAGGGATTATCTGGAATAAGCAAGACATTTAGGCATCCTTTTGAGGAAGAGGAATCCTCCCTCTGTATCAAATCAGTTAGACTTAAGCAGCAATTTCATTAATTAACGCAGTCACTTATTTAACAAGTATTCATTGAACTTGTCCTCATGATGAAATACAAAACTAGGAGGCATGACCTTGAAGCATTTGCTGATGTTCAGGTTGAGAAAATGATGTAGGGAGATGCTGCAAATGCTAGGAGAGGAGATGTGGAGGAGATACACGGAGGAAGTGGTCACATTTAATAATAATAACTATCATGGGTGGCATGCCTGCTATTATCTCATGAAGCCAGGATTCTTTCTATTCATAGTTTACAGGAGAGGAAATTGAGGTACCGAGAGCATATGGATCTTAGTGAGTGCCACATGGCTTATTAGAACTGTGACTAAAGGAAGGTTAATGGGCTCCAGGGCTGACTTTATATGATTGAGCTCTAGTGCTCGATGGTGTCTATGTGTGCAAGTCTGTATGATGAAAGAGTCCTTTTTCTTCTAGGTAACATAGGTGACAAGTGCAATTTGGGAAGAGAAAGCTGCCTGAGAAAGTCAAAAGAGAATCAGAGAAACTTTTGGGGTTTCAGCCTGTAAGCACTTACAGATGAATGAAGTAGAGAGTTCCAGGTGAATGAGAAAGCACAGCATGAAAACATAGCCATGAAGGGAAACAGTATTTGATGAAACTAAACTTGAATTTTAATCTATAGTATATGACGATGCCATGAATGAATCTAAGTAGGCAGAATTATATCCATTTTGTGTTTAAGAAACATGCAGGGATGAACAGCAGGGAGTTGAAATGGCATTGCTGTGTGTGCTGTGTGCTAAGTTGCCTCAGTCGTGTACGATTCTGCGACGCTATGGACTGTAGCCCACCAGACTCCTTTGTCCATGAGATTCTCCAGGCAAGAATACTAGAGTGGGTTGCCATTTCACTCTCCAGGAGATCGTCCCGACCCAGGGGTCGAACCCACATCTCTTACATCTCCTGAATTGGTAGGCAGGTTCTTTACCACTAGTGCCACCCAGATAGTATTAGAAAAATCAACTAGGACATTTCTGAATTTAGGCACTTTGGAGAGAAGACGGTCTTAATTAAGGTAAGAATGGTGGAGAGAAAGAAGTGAAGATAGAATATGTAAAAGAATTAGAATTTATAACTCAGTGTATTAGTGACGCATTTGATATGGGGCAAGGAAAAGCTAATTAGGATTATTGGGTGTATGGGGTGGTATTGACCCATTTATACTTTCAGTTATGCAATGAAGATTTATCAAGTGTTCTCATGACAGACTGTTCAAAGTGCTAGGTGATAACACTGAACAGCCCAGGCAGAGTCTCTGTCTTTAGTGATTTGCACCTTACTTTGGAGAAGTGAAACAGCATTATAATGAATAGCATTATAATAAATAGCTCAACAGTGGTTCCAGTGGCAAGTGCAAGTAAAGAAATTAACAGGCTGATAGGAAAGTGAAGGGGATATTAATTTGGTTGGGAGGGCAGAGGTGAAGAAGACCTATTTGGTGAGGGAGTGTTTGAGCTTAAAACTGAGTGATGTGAAGGACTCAGCTCTGTGAAGGGTCAGGGGAAAAGAGATTAAGACAAAGGAAACAGTAAGGACAAAAGTCCTGAGGCAGGACAGATGCCACGGTCCAGAAATAGAGTTTAATAGAGGATGTTTAAAGTGGAGAAGGGGCTTCTGCGGTGGCTCAGATGGTAAAGAATCTGCCAGCAATGCAAGAGACACAGGTTCAATCCCTGGGTGGGGAAGATTCCCTGGAATTGGAAATGGCAACTTGATCCAGTATTCTTGCCTGGAAAACTCCATGGACAGAGGGGCTACCATCTGTGGGGTTGCAAAGAGTCTGTACTCCTGAGTGACTGAGCACACACACATAGAAAAGATCAGTGGTCCCCTGGACACGAAGAAGAGAAGACAAGGAGCAGGAAGGGAAAGGGAAGAATATTCAGTACCCTGTTTTTTTCTCATGTCAGCTAAAAAGCAATATGAGAAAAAATTAGTGCACTGGATATTTTGTTATTATTTTGATTATGGTTAAAATTTGACATGTGTCAAAGCTTATCAAATTACACAGTTTACATATGTGCAGATTACTGTATGTCAACACAATACCACAGTAAACCCCCTTTTAAAGCATCCAGAATAGAAGAACAAGTAAGATGGGGCCAAAAGTGAAATGACATGTACGTATATAACTAGTATATTCATATAAAAACAGAGAAAGTGGAAGAGAAAGTATATTCAAATACACTTTAGGAAAAAAATAACTTTTCTGAATTACAAACCATGCAAAGCTTTTAATCAAAAAGTCTCACTATTAACTGCAAAATTAATAAAAATCACAGTATTAAAGGAAATGTTAGTGATAATATGCACAGAGTAAATATGATAGACTATATTTTTAATTTATTTTATAGAATCTGGTTAACACATATGGATTTTTTCTTCTACTAATTATGTATATAGTTAATATAATTTATACAATTATATTTACATATGTTATTTAAATTCATATATTTGTACTTATTTATATTTGCATAAGCAGGAAAGAATAAACAACAAGAACTATGTGGGGACTTCCCTGGTGGCTCATTGGTAAAAAATCCACCTGCTAATGCAGGAGAAGACGTGGGTTCAATCTCTGGACTGGGAAGATCCCACATGCCATGAGACAACTAAGCCCTTGAACCACAACTACTGAGCTTGTGCTCTATAGCCCAGAATCCACAACGACTCTGCCCACAAGCTGCAATTAACCAAAGCCTGCATGCCTAGAACCCATGCTCCACAAGAGAATTCACCACAGTGAGAAGCCTGTGGACCGCAACAAGAGTAACCACTACTTGCCACAACTCGAGAAAGCCTCTGCACAGCAATGAAGACTCGATGCAGCCATTAATTAATTAGTTAAATCATAAACAAGAACTTTTTGGAAGTCAAGCATCTGATAAAGTGTGTGTACCACGATCTGGCAGGATGCTCAATGCCAGAGGCCGCATGTACTACCTGAGCTAAAAAAGAGTCCTAAACAGAAGAGCTCACTGCATAGTTCTCTGTCTCTTGTGATATCTGATATTTCTCCATCTGAGATGGTTTTTTATAGTCTAAAGTCTTCTGGAAAGAATAATTATCACTTATTGTCCATCTCTTTAATCAGAACAAAACTTTAAAAAAATTATAGAAAGGAACACCCATTGATAACCTTAAAAAAAAAAAAAAAAGAATAGGGATGGTTTGTCTAGGAGAATCTTCCATAGCAAGAAGGAACATGAACACAAAGAGGTTAATGGAAATACAGAAGAAGTTTTTAAACATTCAAAAGGTTAGTGATAGGAAAACAAAGATAATTTTGCATACTTGGCTGGCTTTTTTCCCCCTAGAATTTGAGAAAATCAATTTCTGAATTGATGCTTTTAATCCTGAGGATATCAGAACAATTTGAAAAATGAAAACTTCAACTTTCTCCATTTCAACTTAGTCCCTCAGTCTAGTCAGATTTCTTTAGTCCAGTGTAATCATTTCTATTCCATCTTTTGAGAAGCCATGAACAAAAAAATTTAAATGAGAAGTTGATGTATCTGTATTCTATTTTGTATTCATTCTTTCTCTATGATGTTAATGGTCATAGAATTTATGCTGTCTCTAAAAAGTTGAGTTTTGCTGTACTAAGCAAGAACTTACTTTATGACTTATTATACATAATGTTGGCTTCCTTGGTGGCCTAGCAGTAAAGAATCAACCTGCAGTGTAGCAGACTTGCAGGAATTGTTGTCCAGTTGTTCAGCTCAGTTCAGTTCAGTCGCTCAGCCGTGTCTGATTCTTTGCAACCCCATGAACCGCAGCACTCCAGGCCTCCCTGTCCATCATCAACTCCCAGAGTCCACCCAAACCCACGTCCACTGAGTCAGTGATGCCATCCAACCATCTCATCCTCTGTTATCCCCTTCTCCTTCTGCCCTCAATCTTTCCCAGCATCAGGGTCTTTACACATGAGTCAGCTCTTCACATCAGGTGGCCAAAGTATTGGAGTTTCAGCTTCACCATCAGTCCTTCCAATGAACACCCAGGACTGATCTCCTTTAGAATGGACTGGTTGGATCTCCATGCAGTCCAAGGGACTCTCAAGAGTCTTGTCCAATGCCACAGTTCAAAAACATCAATTTTTCAGCACTCAGCTTTCTTTATAGTCCAACTCTCACATCCATACTTGACCACTGGAAAAACCATAGCCTTGACTAGATGGGCCTTTGTTGACAAAGTAATGTCTCTGATTTTTAATATGCTGTCTAAGTTGGTCATAACTTTCCTTCCAAGGAGTAGTCGTGTCCAACTCTTTGTGACCCCATGTACTGCAGCACACCAGGCTTCCCTGTTCTTCACCATCTCCCAGAGTTTTCTCAAACTCATGTCCATTGAGTTGGTCATGCCATCCAACCATCTCATCTTCTTTCGTCCCCTTCTCCTCCCGCCATCAATCTTTCCCAGCATCAAGGTCTTTTCTAATGAGTCAGTTTTCCACATCAGGTAGCCAAAGTATTGGAGCTTCAGCTTCAGCATCAGTCCTTCCAATGAACATTCAGGGTTGATTTTCTTTAGGATTGACTGGTTTTATCTGTTTGCATTCCAAGGGACTCTCAAGAGTCTTCTCCAAAACCACAGTTCAGAAGCATCAATTCTTCAATGCTCAGCCTTCTTTATGGTCCAACTCTCATATCCATACATGAACTGGAGAAACCATAGCTTTGACTAGATGGACATTTGTTGGCAAAGCAATATCTCTGCTTTTTAATACACTGTCTAGGTTTGTCATAGCTTTTCTTCCAAGGAGCAAGTGTCTTCTAATTTAGTGGCTGCAGTCCACAATCAATCTGCAGTGATTTTGGAGCCCAAGAAAATAGAGTCTGTCACTGTTTTGTTTCCCCATCTATTTGCCATGAAGTGATGAGGAAGGATGCCCTGATCATAAGTTTTGAATGTTGCATTTAAATCAGCTTTTTCACTCTCCTCTTTCACTTTCGTCAAGAGACTCTTTAGTTCCTCTTCACTTTCTGCCATAAGTGTGGTGTTATCTGCATGTCTGAGGTTATTGATATTTCTCCCAGCACTCTTGATTCCAGCTTGTGCTTCATCCAGCCCAGCATTTCACATGATGTACTCTGAATATAAGTTAAATAAGCAGGGTGACAATATACAGCCTTGACATACTCCTTTCTCAATCTGGAATCAGTCTGTTCCACGTCTTGTTCTAACTGTTGCTTCTTGATCTGCATACAGGTTTCTCAGGAGGCAGGTAAGGTAAGTAAGATATTCCCATCTCTTGAAGAATTTTCCAGTTTGTTGTGATTCATGAAGTAAAAGGCTTTAGCATAGTCAATGAAGCAGAAGTAAATGTTTTTCTGGAACTCTCTTGCTTTCTTGATGAGCCAACGGATGTTGGCAATTTGATCTCTGGTTCTTCTGCCTTTTCTAAATCCAGCTTGAACATCTGGAAGTTCTTGGTTCATGTTCTGTTGAAGCCTAGCTTGGAGAATTTTGAGCGCTACTTTGCTACTGTATGAGATAAGTGCCATTGTGTGGTAGTTTGAGCATTCTTTGGCATTGCCTTTCTTTCAGATTGGAATGAAAACTGACATTTTCCAGTCCTGTGGCCACTGCTGAGTATCCAAATTGGCTGTAATATTGAGTGCAACACATTAACAACATCATCTTTTAGGATTTGAAATATCTTGGCTGGAATTCCATCACCTCCACTGGCTTTGTTCGTAGTGATGCTTCCTAAGGCTCACTTGACTTCACACTCTAGGATATCTGGTTATAGGTGAGTGATCACACCATCATGGTTATCTGGGTTATTAAGATCTTTTTTGTAGAGTTCTTCTGTATATTCTTGCTGCCTCTTCTTAATATAGTCTGCTTCTGTTAGATCCATACCATTTCTGTCCTTTATTGTGCAACTTTGCATGAAATGTTCCTTGGTATCTCTAATTTTCTTGAAGATATCTCTAATCTTTCCCATTCTATTATTTTCCTCTATTTATTTGCATTCATCATTTAGGAAGGCTTTCTTACCTTTTCTTGCTATTCTTTGGAAATCTGCATTCCTATGGGTATATCTTTCCTTTTCTCCTTTGCCTTTCACTTCTCTTCTCAGCTATTTGTAGGAGACAGGGGGTCAATCCCTGGGTCAGGAAAATACTCTGGAGGAGGAAATGGCAACCCATTTCAATATTCTTGCCTGGAAAATTCCATGGACAGAGGAGCCTGGTGGGCTACAGTTGATGGGGTTGCAAGAGCACATACACTCACATATAAATACACATGCATAATGATTTTATAAGCAAGTACTTATTTTTCTGGGCTGTGTATCATGGGAAATTTAAAGGCTGTGCCCTTGAAACAATTGCAAACTATGTTGAGAGGAGAAGGGTTTCTATGTGAAACATCCAGGGAAAAATTCAAAGGCAAATAAAACAAGGGATAACTTGGCTACTGCAGTCCCCCAACCAACTTTTCCACTTATAAAATCCATTTCCTTATACTAAATACCACTTTTTATGAATTAATTTTTTTTTAAGATATAAGAAAATCTAATCTTTCTGAATCTCTAGCTAAGCTTACAATTTTGACACTTAAATAGTAATCTCATGTTGCAACTCTACAAGCAGTGATGTTTTTCAAAATTTCAAGTGATCTCTTTCTGGTTATAATGTACCTTCAGTTTGGCCTTTATTCTGCTGCAGAAACCAAACCTGGTCTACTTATTTACAACTAAAATTTCCTGACTTTTGGGCCATATCTCAAATGCCCACAGCCTTGTCTGTCCAAATTCTACTTTTTATTGCCCATATATCAAATCCTCCATTGACCCTTCTTTGCTCACACTGTATGGAAGGGATCTCATCCCTAAATATTAGTCGTTTACTTATCTGTTCAAATAATATTTATTAAATTATGTCACACATATTAGATTAGAGATAAACACAAATTACTAAAGGAACTCTCAGAGGTGCTATCTTTAGGGCTTGAGGTAGGATAAAGTAGAAAGTGGGTGAAGATAAATCTTAAAAGGTAGAACTAAAAACTATCATAAAAGGTCTTGTATTCCTTGGTAAGAAATTTGGATTTTAATCTTGTATAATACTTCTGTGAGATTTTCTATTTTCAAAGAGGACAGTACAGTCTTATGTTGAAATCACTGGGGCATATGCCTTACTATCTTTCCTGAATGTGAAATCCTTAAAGGCAGAAACTGTGTTTCATTCATCATTAGACACTCTACATTACTTTCTAGTGCAGACCTAGTGCAGACCTAGATCATGCCTCTTGTTCAATGGAGTTCTAAAAATCCAGACAGACAGCAAAGCTCTCCCTTGAGAATCTGCCTAAAGTTTAGGCGAGCTAATGGGATCAGCTGGGTAAGTAAACAATTCAAATTAATATATTCAAATGAACTCATATGATTCTATGTGAGTTTTATTTAATGTCAAGCCAAACTGGTCCAGAAAATATGATTGTTCAAGTTCCCTTAGCAAAGTGAACTCGCCCACGTTGCACATGTATAAGGGTTTCAAGACTAATTAGTGTACTAAAAAGAGCCTCTAATATGATAGAGTGTATTCACCCTAATGTTGCTATGAGAACTTGCCATTTATATTTTCATAAGTTCAGTTTTTCTCACTGAAGCATCTACAGAAAGATCAAGCATTGTTTTTCATGATATACCTTGCATGCTGCTCCTGCTAGGTCACCTCAGTCGTGTCCAACTCTGTGCGACCCCATAGAGGGCAGCCCACCAGGCTCCCCTGTCCCTGGGTTTCTCCGGGCAAGAACACTGGAGTGGGTTACCATTTCCTTCTCCAATGCATGAAAGTGAAAAGTGAAAGCAAAGCCGCTCAGTTGTGTCCAACTCTTAGCGACCCCATGGACTGCAGCCTACCAGGCTCCTCCATCCATGGGATTTTCTAGGCAAGAGTACTGGAGTGGGTTGCCATTACCTTCTTCACATATGGATAGGCTATTTCTGAACTGTCTTGTAAAACAGAATACTGCTTGTCTTTGAGTCATATTACCTAGAAGAGAAATAAGAGGACTGATTCTTTCTTTGTGTTTGGAAAGTAAGGAATTAAGGAGAGTTTATTACAAGAAAGTGAAAATCATTGTCCCAACCAGTACCTGGGACATATGTCTAAGCCTGAAAGAGAATGGATGGATGATTTCCAATCCTGAGGGAATGAAAACACCAGAAAAAAAAAAAAACTGAACATCCTGGGCTCCCAGGTTCGCTACACAGGGGAAGACACTTCGACTGGGTCAGCCATTCTCCAAGCATTTGAATACCGGTCAATTAAAATGGCTCATAATTATAGAGGAGTCCTTTAAGAATTTCTGCTTTGGAGTGGTTAAAAGATGAATTCTGGCTATGACCTGAGGATCTACTCCCACAATTAAGGGTTTAGTCTATGATTTCCTTGAGATAGAGGAGTTTGGGTTCAGACTACTTCCTCTGGGTGTTTCTGCATTACTCAAGATGAACTATTCTTCAAAAGGGTGTAAAACTAAAAGAAGCCACCAGGATAATACTTCCACAGTTTTAAATAACAGATCACTGTGTTCAAT
Organism: Bison bison bison; assembly: GCF_000754665.1. Taxonomy (NCBI): domain Eukaryota; kingdom Metazoa; phylum Chordata; class Mammalia; order Artiodactyla; family Bovidae; genus Bison; species Bison bison. The sequence goes on from NW_011494700.1 coordinate 3,075,883, forward strand.
GCAAGGAAGTTCAACTTTAAAATAAGTGCTGCACCTGAAGCCAATTAAAGAGAGAGATCATTATTTCCTTGCTGTTTGAATCCAATTTTTAAAAAGCACAAAGGGGTTATTTAAATGGCAGCAAATGCACTGTAGAATCTTTTCTCCCTGACTACAATGCAATCTGTTGTATTCGAGGTTAGACTAGCAAAACAATTGAGATCCTGACAAAGTAGCAGGGAAAATAAGGGTTATTAGGAACAGAATATCTAAGTCAATATTATGCTCTGTCTAATTCATATGTACTTTCTGTTGCCAAGTGAGATGTATTAGTGCAAAAGCACAATGATACTATCACTCAAGCCTGTAAATAAAGTTAAATTAAGAACAAGTGAGCCTTGATAGTTACATGCATATTTCTGTGTACTTACCAAGTCTTGGAAAAGTCAATAGCGTAATGATACTAAATATTTTAAAGAGTAACACCACTGTGATTAGATACTAAAATAATGCTGCTTTTGGATGATAGGAAGAAGGAAATGGCAACACACTCCAGTATTCTTGCCTGGAGGATCCTGTGGGGAGAGGGGCCTGGAGGGCTGCTGTCCATAGGGTCGCACAGAGTTGGACACGACCGAAGTGGCTTAGCATGCATGCATGCATTGGAGAAAGAACTGGCAACCCACTCCAGTATTCTTGCCTGGAGAATCCTGTGGACAGAGGGGCGTGGAAGGCTGCTGTCCATAGGGTCACACAGAGTCGGACACGACTGAAGTGACTTAGCAGCAGCAGCAGCAGCAGCAGCAAATTGGCTGATAACTGTCAAAAGTGAAGTTTATTTGCTAATCTCAGTGTGAGTTAGGATGAGGACATTTCTCCCACTGAACTGTAAATGACCTGCCAAAGCTTGGAAATGGACCATGATTTTCTGCCAGAGATTATGAGGGGGTCAGTGAGGGTGAACAGGGCTGGGCTCAGACCCTGGGGAGAGGACAGGGGCAGTGTGAGAGTCTCAGGCAAAGGAGAAGAACCTGCAAAGTCAGGAGGTGCTAACCAATAATCTCGGACTGGTATGGGTCAGATTATTGGTCTAGAGATTAGACCTTTATGAAGGGTTGTTAGATCATGTTCAACAGTAACTATGACTCATTTGTTTAAAATGTATTTGGAAATTTGGGCAATTACTGCTCCCATGAGTTTTTCTTTTTGTCATCTTTTAACACACATTTAACAGTATTGTGTCACTTAAGATGGAAACTGTCCTAGTTTAGGTGCTATTTTAAAAATTTTGCTTACCTAGTTAGGGCACCAAGATAATTACTCAGTGTCCAGGTCAGGCTAATTAAGTTAATATGACTCTTTTATTGAATCCAGAAAGAATCTTTTTCAACTTAGTTTTCATAAAGACATCTATTTTATGAAAACATTTATCATATATTAACACATATATATGGAATTTAGAAAAATGGTACTCATGAACCTAATTGTGGGCAGGAATAGAGTTACAGAGGATGGAATTGTAGACACAGCAGAGGCAGGAGATGGTGGGGACAAATTGAGAGAATAGCATTGACATATATACACTCTCATGTTTAAAACAGACAGCTAGTGGGAAGTTGCTACATAACACAGGGAGCCCAGCCTGGTGCTCTGTGATAACCTAGAGGGGTAGGAAGCGGGTAGTGGGAGAGAGGTTCAAAAGGGAGGAGACATATGTATATTTATAGCTGATTCACGTTGTTGTATGGCAGAAATGAATACAATATTGTAAAGCAATTATCCTCCAATTAAAAAAATTAAATACAATCTGTACTATATGATATTTATTTATTTGCTTATTTGTTTATATTTATACCCTAATCCCCAAGAACCTTGTGTTGGTACCAGTTAATTTAAAATAATATCCAGAGGTAATTATGGTATAATAGGTCCCTCTGGTCAGGAAGCTAGAACAATAGGTGGACCCTTGAAGAACCTGACTCTTCCTATTACAAAAGCCTTTTTTCTCATCAAGATAGCTTGCTGATTAGGGCGAAGTTTCAGTGTTTACCTGTTTAATGTCCACTCTATGCCCTTCCCTCTCTCCATTCCCTAAAAGAGTGCTTGTTTCCTGTGCTTGGACTCCTAATGAGATATTGATCAATATAATTAATTAACAAGCATAGAAACTTAATTGCATTTTAACTAGTTAATCAATGACAATGCTCACTTGATATATATATCTTACTCTGAAGACACACACACAAAAGACTATTATTAAGCAATGAGAAAGAATGCAATCCTGCCATTGGCAATAACTTGAATGGAACTTGAGGGTATTATGCTAAATGAAATAAGTGAGACAGAAAAAAACAAATACTGCATGAGATCATTGACTCTAAAAAGGCTAAACTTGTAGAAACATAGAGTAGAATGAGAGAGTAGAGAATTACTAAAGCATGGGCATGAAGGAAATGAGGAAATGTTGATCCAAGAGTACAAACTTGCAACTTAAAGATGAATAAATTTTGAGGATCTAATGCCTCGCACAGAGTTGGACACGACTGAAGCGACTTAGCAGCAGCAGCAGCAGTGATTATAGATAAAATTATTGTATTATTATTATATACTTGAAAGTTTTTAAAAGATGAGATCAAAATGTTCTCACTACAACAAGAAATGGTAATTATGTGACGTGATGAATGTATTAGATAACACTATGATGGTAATCAAGATTGACGGGAGAAATATCAATAACCTCAGATATGCAGATAACACCACCCTTATGGCAGAAAGTGAAGAGGAACTCAAAAGCCTCTTGAAGAACGTGAAAGTGGAGAGTGAAGAAGTTGGCTTAAAGCTCAACATTCAGAAAATGAAGATCATGGCATCTGGTCCCACCACTTCATGGGAAAAGATGGGGAAACAGTGGAAACAGTGTCAGACTTTATTTTTCTGGGCTCCAAAATCACTACAGATTGTGAATGCAGCCATGAAATTAAAAGATGCTTACTCCTTGGAAGGAAAGTTATGACCAACCTAGATAGCATATTCAAAAGCAGAGACATTACTTTGCCAACAAAGGTCCATCTAGTCAAGGCTATGGTTTTTCCTGTGGTCATGTATGGATGTGAGAGTTGGACTGTGAAGAAGGCTGAGCACCGAAGAATTGATGCTTTTGAACTATGGTGTTGGAGAAGACTCTTGAGAGTCCCTTGGACTGCAAGGAGATCCAACCAGTCCATTCTGAAGGAGATCAGCCCTGAGATTTCTTTGGAAGGAATGACGCTAAAGCTGAAACTCCAGTACTTTGGCCACCTCATGCAAAGAGTTGATTCATTGGAAAAGACCCTGATGCTGGGAGGGATTGGGGGCGGGAGGAGAAGGGGACGACAGAGGATGAGATGGCTGGATGGCATCACTGACTCGATGGACGTGAGTCTGAGTGAACTCCGGGAGTTGGTGATGGACAGGGAGGCCTGGCGTGCTGTGATTCATGGGGTTGCAAAGAGTTGGACACGACTGAGCGACTGATGTGTGATGTGTGATGATAATTATATTGCAATATTTAAGTACATTCAATTAATATGTTGTATACCTTAAATTTACACAGTGTGATATGTCACTTACATCCCAATAAAGCTGAAAAAAGTAACACAAAAAATAATACATATGTATTTGAGTATCTATCTACCTAATACATATCTGTCTATCTGGCATAGCTATACATTCATAACCAAATATTTTCTATAGCTAAAAATGTACTCTGGCCACCTGATGAGAACTGACTCATTGGAAAAGACCCTGATGTTGGAAAAGATTGATGGCAGGAGGAGAAGGGGATGACAGAGGATGAGATGGTTGGATGGCATCACCGACTAGATGGACATGAGTTTGATCAAGCTCCAGGAGTTGGTGAAGGACAGGGAAGCCTGGTGTGCTGCAGTCCATGGGGTCGCAAAGAGTCGGACACAACTGAGTGACTGAACTGAACTGAAAAATGTACTCCAGTTATAAATAATGTCATTTTATTTTATTAAAACTATAATTAGATAACAGCACCAGATGGGTAATAAGACTTTTTCAAGCAATATGCTGTGAAATCTTGCTACAGGCACAAGCATTGAGTCCCAGGTTGACATCTGCAAACATGATATAGATAAATTAGAGGCTCTTGAAAATGGGGCCCAGTTCTTTCATTCACAGATTTTTTTCTCACAGCCTTTCTTTTGTCACATTCAACTCTTCCTTTGTTTTTTGCCCAGCCTTAGTTTTCAGTGTTTTCTTTGCTTAAAGTTGTCCCTAGGCGGAATGTAAATCAGCTCTTTTCTTCAGCCTCCATTTGCCTATGTTCTTAGCTCAGATCAGCTCATCTGGTGATCCTAGCTTCAGGTTGCCCTCACTCTGGGGATCCACCTAAGCTTTGCATCCTCCAACACAAATCAATGCCTGAGGTACTCACTGACCTTTTAAAAGTCAACCATGCTAAGTCCTATTCCTGCAAGGACCCCAGTTCTTAGCAATCTGTGCTTCTGAGGTCTTGAGAACCTCTTTAACAAAAGCCTATCGGAGAAGGCGATGGCACCCCACTCCAGTACTCTTGCCTGGAAAATCCCATGGATGGAGGAGCCTGGTAGGCTGCAGTCCATGGGGTCGCGAAGAGTCGGACATGACTGAGCGACTTCACTTTCACTCTTCACTTTCATGCATAGGAGAAGGAAATGGCAACCCATTCCAATGTTCTTGCCTGGAGAATCCCAGGGATGGGGGAGCCTGTTGGGCTGCTGTCTATGGGGTCGCACAGAGTCGGACACTACTGAAGCGACTTGGCGGCAGCAGCAGCAGCAGCATAGAGCGTTTATTCAATAAAAGAAGTGACCACATGGTGAAAAGTGTAGACATCCAAAGGAATGTATCTTATTAATGCTCATAAGTGGCTACATCTTTTTGATGAGGCCCTCTATTTTCATCTTTACAAAAAATGTTCTTCCTGTTTAAAGAATATTCATAAAATACACCTAAGCTTTTAAAAAAGAAACAGCACTTTTTTCATTAGTGAAGACAGAGCTCCTGTCTTATTCTGTATTCCACAAACCCTCTCAGATCTCAGCACCCGCCATGAGGAGTGAGGAGTTAGTCACGAGAGTGACGTAGTGGATGAAGAACAGTTCCACACAACATACTACTGTGTGAACTTTCAGGGTGCTGTGCAAAACACTTTATAAGTCAGCATGGTACCCGTGGAAATGCCACATCTTCTTGAGTTTTGATGTGATTTTTAGCCTGGCAAGGGAAGACCCAGGATGCAGCATGCCATCACAACTTCTGTAAGTGCTAAGCCAAGTAATCCGAGGCTGTGCCCTGACGTGCTTAACCGTGACTTGCTTTCCTCTCAACAGTATTGTCATTTGAATATCTAATTAGAGGTTATAGTTTTTAAAAGAAACTTCCAGTATCTATTAGGGCTATTTGAAATTAATTACTATGGTGCATTCTTATTTCATCCTGAGGACCATATTAGGTGAAATTTATACAGCAATAAAATATACAGTGGAATTTCCTGAACATATTATTACAGTACTAAAACAATGATATTTTCTTACTATAAAAAAAAGCAATTGACTCGAGTAATATTTTAGAACTGTTACTGTTGGTGGCAGGATATTTTAATTATCATTTTAGAACTTTATTATCTTTTGTTTAGAAAGTAGCATATAGCTTTTTTTTTTTCAGTCTATGGACTTTATCAGTTGCTTATATTCTAAGAGCATAATTGGTGATTTAATGAAACCAATGAAAATGTGAAAACATTAGGAATGTTGCAGAACAAATCAACAAATATTAACATGCATGAAGCAATAATTTAAGAAGTCAGGTAGATTTGAGTTAAATTGCTAAAATTGATTCTCAGGAACTTATTATCTCTAGAACTGACCAAAGGCTCTGTGTAAATATATAACTGAAAAGATTGGGAATGCAAAATTTCATTCACAACAATAAGCGGGAGCAATCTTAGGGAAGTAGAACTGAATTGTGACTTTAATTTGTAAAGGGAAAGCTAGTCAACGTGCTCGTGCTTGGCCGCTCAGTCCTGACTCTTTGCAATACTTTGGACTGTAGCCCACCAAGCTCCTCTGTCCATGGGATTTTTCAGGCAAGAACACTGGAGTAGGTTACCATTTTCCTTCTCCAGGGGATTTTCCTGACCCAGGGATCAAACACAAGTCTTCTGTGTCGCCTGCATTGCAGATGGATTCTTTAACCCCTGAGCCACTGGGGAAGCCCCTAGGTAGTCAATATCACTACAGAATTCAGAGAAAGACTATCTGATCAGAAGAGGGGTGAGGTGACCAATTTAAAAAAAATAAGGCTAAAATAAATAAAATTTAAAAAGCTAAAGGTACAAACTAGTTTTGGCTCATAGTAGTTGGAACCTTTTTGTGAAATCAGTCAGGCTACATTAACTTACAGCTGTTAAACATTAAAATTATACAACTAACTCCTCTTCTGTCATTCTAGTTATAATTTAATTTTCCATATAGCTTGGAATGCTTAAAATTGCTAGAATTATTTTATTCATTGACTCATCTGCTTACACATTCACACAACAAATTTTGATTGCCAAATGTTCCTGTATTCTTTTCTGGATTTCAGGGAAAGAATTTATACCTTCATTTACAAGTCGTTTCCCAAATTTTTGGTTTAGAGTTTACCCAGCAATATGTGAACCGTGAACTTCCTTATGTTCAAGCTGGTTTTAGAAAAGGCAGAGGAATCAGAGATCAAATTACCAACATCCACTGGATAATGGAAAAAGCAAGAGAGTTCCAGAAAAACATCTATTTCTGCTTTATTGACTATGCCAAAGCCTTTGACTGTGTGGATCACAAGAAACTGTGGAAAATTCTGAAAGAGATGGGAATACCAGACCACCTGATCTGCCTCTTGAGAAATTTGTATGCAGGTCAGGAAGCAACAGTTAGAACTGGACATGGAACAACAGACTGGTTCCAAATAGGAAAAGGAGTACATCAAGGCTGTATATTGTCACCCTGCTTATTTAACTTCTATGCAGAGTACATCATGAGAAACGCTGGACTGGAAGAAACACAAGCTGGAATCAAGATTGCCAGGAGAAATATCAATAACCTCA
>NW_011494700.1:3083265-3083374 GCF_000754665.1 Bison bison bison
CATGAAATTAAAAGATGCTTACTCCTTGGAAGGAAAGTTATGACCAACCTAGATAGCATATTCAAAAGCAGAGACATTACGTTGCCAACAAAGATTCGTCTATTCAAGG
>NW_011494700.1:3083495-3092130 GCF_000754665.1 Bison bison bison
GCATCACGGACTTGATGGACGTGAGTCTGAGTGAACTCCGGGAGTTGGTGATGGACAGGGAGGCCTGGCATGCTGCAGTTCATGGGGTTGCAAAGAGTCTGACATGACTGTGTGACTGAAGTGAACTGAACTGTATGAGACAGACTCTCATGAGATTTGGAAGGTGGTAGAGAAGAAGTTGGATTTCCCGGTGGCTCAGCAGTAAAGAATCTGCTGTAATGCAGGAGATGGAAGAGATGCAGTTTTGGTCCTTGGGTTGGGAAGATCCCCTGGAGAAGGAGATGACAATTTACCCCAGTATTCTTGCCTGGCAAATCCCAAGGACAGAGGAGCCTGGTGAGCTACAGTCCATGGGGTCACAAAGAGTTGGGCATGACTTAGTGACTAAACAACTACAGCAAGAGAACATATTATTCTCCAGGAATGCTTGCCAAGAGCCTGGTGAGTGCACAGCAGGAGATCACAGTCCCAGGTACGTTCGTGAGGTTCATCCACTTTGGTACCACTGGCTACTGGCATTGGTGACAGTAACTTCACTGACCTTTGCCCCCTCAGCTCTTCCAACAGTGTGTAAGCTTCAAACTTTTGCATCAACATACTTTCTCATTGGAATTATTAGAGAAGCTTCTGTCTTCTCTTTCCAATCCTGATATATATGTGGTCTTATTTATTTATTTATTTTTTTGGCCAAGGAAATATATTATTTTCACTACCAGCAGAGAAAATTGCACTATTTTAGGTGATAATTGCATATACACAGAATGATTTTTTCTTGAAATACTCTCATTTTAACAACTGCCATAAAAACAAAGCTATTCCATCAAAGAGAAGCTGATAAAAGTCTTTTTCTTTCTCTCTCTTTTTTGTTAAACCTCTTCAGTTTGTGACTTTTACCAACTCCAGCTGATTCAAAATGTATCCACAATGTCTAAACAGTAGGATAAGTAAGAATACAATTGAATTTAAAATAGTGTCTCTTTTACCTTAACCTATGTATTTTCTGTTCAAAAAGAAGAGAGAGGGTTCACTTGACTGTGTTATTTATGTGATTTTCTGCCACAAGTTGCAGAGTATTTCTGCCTAGTATTCCAGGAAACATCTTCTGATAATAAGTCTAGAATTCCCTATCAAGTATAAACTTCTTGTTACGATTTCACGCTGACAGTAGACTTTTTCACCCATCAGATGCCAATGTCTGTTGTTGTCTATTGCTGCTGTTTGTTTGTGGGAGAAATTTGAAATGTCCATATTTTTTTTTGAGAGAAGATGGCAACATAATTAGGCATCATTATTACTCCAGACTCATTTCCATGTTTTGAGATACCATGGATAGGATCAATGATGATCATTAAGGAAAAAGGGTTGAAGCAGACAAGATCTGAAGAGAATGCGATCATCAGAGTGTGCAGATGGATAGAAATGGAGAAAACGCCCCATTAGCAGCTCAGCAATTAAAGCAATTTCTCTTAAGAGCAGATGTGCAGTGTTCTTTATGGAATATGGTATATGTTTGAAAGGACATGTGAGGAAACAGAGTTGAGTGTCCCTACCATTTTGTAAGTCCATGGGATAATGAAATGATTACTTGGGAAAATAGATTTTGGGATTTTCTTTTTGTTCAAAGAGGGTCTTAATTTCCAATCCTTTCTTGCAGTGCCCTTAGATTGTTTCTTGGCTCGCTCACTAACATTAGAATAAGCTGTCATCTAAGGCCTTTTCTCACCTTAACATAGAAAGAACATTAGAAGCGTGACCTTGCTAAAGTGGTAGATCAAATTGTAATGAAGGGGATCACAGGAAAAGTCTTGCTCATAACCAAAAACTCTGTTCAACTTTTTATTTCCAAACTCTTTGAAAACACCAACTTAAAATGTTGGGTTCTTGGCCTTTCCAAATTGCTGTGTCCTGGGGTGAAGCAAGAAATTTCCCTGCTGTCTGTCATGGTACCCTCCATAGTAATCACCTGTCATGTAAGTTACCACCATTTGTTATGAATCCTCATTATTACTTCTCTTCAGGTGGCTAAACAGAACCATTATCGTGGCTCCATATCTGGCTGGCCTCTATTCCAATTTAATGCTACTGTTGGTCTGGGTTTTAAACAGCCTTGTTTTTAATTTCCGAAGGTGATCCATTTGAAGAGGAAAACTGTTACTGATGTGCAAATTATGTACTGTATTTCACTCTGCGTTATTCATTTTCATCATTCAGCTCATGTTGCATTTCTTGGCAGAGAGCACAGGATTTTGAAAAAATACATTCCTAGTGCCCTGGGTGTCATTTAAAGCAAAGTGATTTTTCACCAGTCTGATGTCCTTAGGGTTCATCTCATTTCTGTCAGATTTGGGGCCTGTTGACCTAGGTGGATTTGCATAGCTAATAATAAGTCTAAAGTAAAAAACCAAAAAACCAAAATCACATCTTTTCCAAGTGAGTAGCAAAAGGTAAGAAACTGATTTAGGGGTGATGTTGAGGGCAAACGTTCAGCTGTATTATCAGTTCCTTTCACTTATAATAAATGATTAATATCTGGAGTCATTGATTGCTTTATGTTAGATATAAAATAGCTAAGTGAAAATCTTAGGTGTGAGACTGTTCCATTGGGAGCAGCTTTCCTTCCTTGTGGGTAAAGGCAATTCTTCAGTCAATCAGATTTGTGCAAATGGTCAAGCTTTTTGTTGTGCATTTCCATGATTAATTCCCAACTTCTCATTTTTGTGAAAATATCTATAAGATATATTTCTGTTATAGAAGTGCTACAGATCTCTTTCTTGAAAAAATCTCGCCAACACTAATTAAAGTTCAGAAGAATTGATGATGTACTTTTTTTTTGTAGCCAAATTTCTATCCTGATGATTATTTCAGGACTGCCATAGTTTTGAATCATCTCACTTCCTGTAGCTCCTTTTGATTTTTCAGCTTCAGGGCAGAAATGATCAATTTGCCCTTTTTGAGGGCTCATGTCTCCCTCAAGGTCACCTTAAAACACCTTTGTCTTTCACATTAATCATGGCATATTTGCCTCTGTTCTGGGATTACTTTGCTCCTTTTTCTGTGAATAAGTATCATCTCTCATCTCTCAAATTATTGCAGAAATTCTGCCTAGCTTGTTATTTCATCTGTTTGTCAAAAGGAATGTATCTATATGGAAAGTGTTATACAGTGGCAGGTTTTGCACAGAAGTTCAAATTTAAGATAATGAGAGAACATAAACATTTCATTGAAAATAATCAGCCTTACATGCAAAATGTATATGCCTATGGAAGGTGATTTCAGCTGTTTAACAAAAGTATATTTGGTCTGTATTTTGAACCTGGCCTTGGGCTGAGTGCTGAGTAGCAAAGATGAGCAAGGCACCAGTTCTGCTATCAAGATCTGTAATGAAGGGAGAGATGTACTGGAATGGAAGCTCCCTGCAGTGTGACAATTCTGTATAGCAGTGCTTGTACCAGGTATTTTACAAGAGAAGAGAGGCTGCTCTTTCCTGATCTTCTTTAATGGGATGGGAGGAGGGGGTTGAGACTTTTATACTTAAATCTGGATGAACATCTGAGTGTCCAAGGTCACATAGCTGCAATAACTTGACTCAACCTAAGAGTTAGATGACCTATATATATTCTATTTGCCTTTAATAACTGTGAGGCATGTGGCCATCTCATTTTGAAAAATGACATTCTGCTTAGAAACTTCATTTTCTTAAATAAATTTATATGCTCCTTTCTATAGATTAATCAGGAAGGAACATTAATTTCATGTACTTTTGAAGACAAAAAATGATGGGCTTTGAGAAATGTGGAAAGGTCAAGAAATGAGAGCGTCAAGGAGGCATTTTGTTGTTTACTGTGTAAGGAGTATTGACATCACTTCTTTTTTTCTAAATGATAACGAGGATAGAACAGAGTCTATATTTTATCCTTTTCTGATAGTGGGCTTAGTTGGGCAGCTGAGAAAGGAAATAAAAGAGAGAGGCTGAAAAGCCCAAATAGAACTTTATCTACTTCACAATGTTGAAAAAGCCCAACCCTGTACCATAAATGTAAATTACTTGGACTTCATCCATTGTTGAGTGAAAAATGGTTTGCATGTGTAATGTGATCCCATTTACATGAAACTGTGGAAATAGTTTATAAAATCTCATTCTTACCTGTGACATAAAATACACATATCATATGGTCCATAAAGAGATGCCTGGAAGGTGGTTCTCCAAAATATCACAATGATTATTTTGTGTTCAGATTTGAAAACTTTTACTCTTTTACTGTTTTCTATTATACTGTTTTGTTTTTTTAACTTTCAAATGTTTGTTCATAAAATGCACCACTATAAACCAGACATCGTGCTATGCTCTGAATATTCAATATAAAGCAAGTGTTTTTAATATTTCCCTTATGAATACATATTATTTTTGATAACTGAGAGTAACAATGTAGTCATAAAATGGAAACATTGAGCAATAACGACTTTTTAAACTCAGAGATTCAATATAACTTAGGGATATTTGACAAAAACATATTTAAGAGGCATCAGTCTATCAGATGTATTAGTATAGTCTAACACTGTAAGGGTAGAAGGCAATGGCACCCCACTCCAGTACTCTTGCCTGGAAAATCCCATGGACAGAGGAGCCTGGTGGGCTGCAGTCCATGGGGTCGCTAAGAGTCAGACACGACTGAGAGACTTCACTTTCCCTTCTCACTTTCATGCATTGGAGAAGGAAATGGCAACCCACTCCAGTGTTCTTGCCTGGAGAATCCCAGGGATGGGGGAGCCTTGTGGGCTGCTGTCTATGGGGTCGCAGAGTCCGACACGACTGAAGTGACTTAGCAGCAGCAGCAGCAGCAGCAGCAGCAGCAACACTGTAAGGATCCTGAACCTGAAGAAATTAGAGTGAGTTTTTAGCATCATAATATGCTCTTCTCCAAGAATATTTAACCTTTTTGTTTAGATTGGGGATTTCTTCTATGGTAAACTATATTTCCATCTCCTTGCAGATTAATTTTTTTTTAAGTTTTAGCTTTGCACTTTAGTTGGAAATGAGAGGTAAGTGACCTTGATAAATAGAGATGGGCTGGAGAAAGTTTGTAGAGATGACAAATCTTATAAAGTAATTTATAAGGTTATTCAAGCGATACATAAAAGCCAGGGGAAGCTTGATTTACATCGTTACAAGAGGGCAGATAACAGAAAGATTAAATTAAAAGACTGGCCATACACAACATGTCTGAAAGTGAATAGCATGTTAGAATATTTCCCCGGGGAAGATGTTTAGCCTTCAGTACTAAGACTATATGCAAAGTAGATGCTTCCTTTATGAAACAAATCCTTTAAGATATACCTTAAAACAAAAATGTAGTTACATTTTGTGGCAAAGTGTGTGTGCGTGTGTAACAGTTAAAATAATCAAAATTTATATCCTAGAACTTTAAAATTCAAGGAGTTTTTTCTCTTTTTTTAAGTTTTGGAAATACAAACTTTGTTTATTTCAAATGTTTGGAGAGTATAAATATCATTAATAACAAACTTATTAATGATATAACAAATGTAACATTATAAAATGATAATGTGTGAGTGAGATAAAAAAAGCACAGGCAATAACCAATCATAAAGAAATTTGAGCTCAGAATCTAAGAAAACAGTTATGTAGCTAATCCTTCAGTCTAAATTTTTGAATTAGTCGAGTACAGTTGCTTTCCAATGTTGTGTTAGCTTCTTGCTGTATAGCAAAGTGAGTCAGTCGTACATATACATATTGTTGTGAAAGTGCTAGTGGCTTAGTACCTGACTCTGTGAACCCATGGACTATAGCCCACCCGGCTCCTCTGTCCGTGGAATTCTCCAGACAAGAATACTGGAGTGGGCTGCCATTTCCTTTTCCAGGGGATCTTCCCGACCCTTTTTAAGGTTTCCTTCGCATTTAGATCACTACAGATCATTGAGTAGAGTTTCCTGTGCTATACTGTAAGTCCTCATTTACTATCTATTTTATACATAGTAGTGTATATATGTTAGTGCCAATCTCCCAATTTATCCCACCCTCCTCCCTTGCTCCCTTGGTAATCATAGTTTTTTCTCTACATCTGTAACTCTATTTCTGCTTTTTTTAAATTTTATTTTATTTTTAAACTTTACATAATTGTATTAGTTTTGCCAAATATCAAAATGAATCCACCACAGGTATACATGTGTTCCCCATCCTGAACCCTCCTCCCTTCTCCCTCCCAATACCTGAATAAGTTCATCTCTACCATTTTTCTAGATTCCATACATAAGTGATATTATGTGGCATTTGTTTTTCTCTTTCTGACTTACTTCACTCTGTATGACATTCTCCAGATCCATCCATATCTCTACAAATGTCACTATTTCGTTACTTTATATGGCTGAGTCATATTCCATCGCATGTGTGTACCACAGCTTTATCCATTACTCTGTTGATGGACATTTAGGTTGCTTCTATGTCCTGGCTACTATAAATAGTGCTGCAATGACATAAATCATAGCAAGACCTTTTTTGACCTACCTGCTAGACTAATGAGAATAAAAACTAAAATAAACAAATGGAAACTAATGAAACTTATGATCATTTGCATATCAAAGAAAATCATAGATAAAACAAAAAGACAACCCTAAGAATGGGAGAATAGTTGCAAATGAAGCAACTGATAAAGGATTAATCTCCTAAGTATACAAACAGCTCATGCAGCTCAATATAGAAAGCCAAAACCAACCAACCAAACAACCCAATCCAAAGAATGGTAGGAATTAATCTCAAAAAGATATAAGCAGGTCATGCAGCTCAATTCCAAAAAAATAAACGATGCAATCAAAAAATGGGACAAAGAACTAAACATACATTTCTCCAAAGAAGACATACAGATGGCTAACAAACACACGAAAAGATGCTCAACATCACTCATTACCAGAGAAATGCAAATCAAAACCACAATGAGGTACCATCTCATGCCAGTCAGAATGGCTGCTACCAAAAAGTCTACAAACAATAAAGGAGAGGGTGTGGAGAAAAGGGAACCCTGTTACACTGTTGGTGGGATGCAAACTAGTACAGCCACTATGGAGAACAGTGTGGCGATTCCTTAAAAAGCTGGAAATAGAACTGCTACACGGCCCAGCAATCCCACTGCTGGGCATACACACGGAGGAAACCAGAATTGAAAGAGACACATGTACCCCAAAGTTCATCACAGCACTGTTTACAATAGCCAGGACATGGAAGCAACCTAGATGTCCATCGGCAGACAAATGGATAAGGAAGCTGTGGTACATATACACAATGGAATATTACCCAGCCATTAGAAAGAATGCATTTGAATCAGTTCTAATGAGGTGGATGAAACTGGAACCTATCATACAGAGTGAAGTAAGTCAGAAAGAAAACCACCAATACAGCATACTAACGCATATATATGGAATTTAGAAAGATGGTGATGATGACCCTGTATGTGAGACAGCAAAAGAGACACAGATATACAGAACAGTCTTTCGGACTCTGTGGGAGAAGGTGAGGGTGGAATGACTTGAGAGAATAGCATTGAAACATGTATATTACCATATGTGAACTAGATCACCAGTCCAGGTTCGATGAATGAGACAGGGCATTCAGGGCTGGTGCACTGGGATGACCCTGAGGGACGGGATGGGGAGGGAGGTGGGAAGGGGGGTTCAAGATGGGGGACACAAGTAAAACCCATGGCTGATTCATGTCAATGTATAGCAAAAACCACTACAATATTGTAAAGTAATTAGCCTCCAATTAAGATAAATAAATTAACTTTAAAAAAACGGTCAGATCAGATTAGATCAGATCACTCGCTCAATCGTGTCCGAGTTTTTGTGACCCTATGAATCGCAGCACGCCAGGCCTCCCCGTCTATCACCAACTCCCGGAGTTCACCCAGACTCACGTCCGTCGAGTCAGTGATGCCATCCAGCCATCTCATCCTCTGTCGTCCCCTTCTCCTCCTGCCCCCAATCCCTCCCAGCATCAGAGTCTTTTCCAATGAGTCAACTCTTCGCATGAGGTGGCCAAAGTACTGGAGTTTCAGCTTTGGCATCATTCCTTCCAAAGAAATCCCAGGGCTGATCTCCTTCAGAATGGACTGCTTGGATCTCCTTACAGTCCAAGGAACTCTTAACAGTCTTCTCCAACGCCACAGTTCAAAAGCATCAATTCTTCGGTGCTCAGCCTTCTTCACAGTCCAACTCTCACATCCATACATGACCACAGGAAAAACCATAGCCTTTACTAGACGAACCTTTGTTGGCAAAGGTTCTCTGCTTTTGAATATGCTATCTAGGTTGGTCGTAACTTTCTTTCCAAGGAGTAAGCATCTTTTAATTTCATGGCTGCAGTCACCATCTGCACTGATTTTGGAACCCAGAAAAATAAGTCTGACACCGTTTCCACTGTTTCCCCATCTATTTCCCATGATGTGATGGGACTGGATGCCATGATCTTCGTTTTCTGAATGTTGAGCTTTAAGCCAAATTTTTCATTCTCCACTTTCACTTTCATCAAGAGGCTTTTGAGTTCCTCTTCACTTTCTGCCATAAGGGTGGTGTCATCTGCATATCTGAGGTTATTGATATTTCTCTGGGCAACCTTGATTCCAGCTTG